>NW_028137536.1:150000-182500 GCF_965140915.1 Aythya marila
TTCATTCATTCATTCGTTCATTCATTCATTCATTCATTCATTCATTCACAAATACACCTCTTCTCGTTCCCTCCCTTCCCCCCTTCTCCCCGTTGCCACGCCGCTCTTCCCCAGCAGCCGGCCGAGAAGCAGGGCAGAGCTCAAGATCGCCGCGAGGCCGGTCCCAGGCGCCCCCTGCAGACGGGCCTTTTCCCGAAGGACTGTAGACCTGGCGGTCCGACCGAGGCCGGTCCCAAGCGCCCCCTGCAGACGGGCACCCTTTTCCCGAAGGATGGTAGACCTGGCGGCCTGTCCCATGCCCCTCGGAGGCGCCCCGTGCATTTCCCCATTGCTGGGTAGACCTTGCGGCCCGGCCGAGGCCGCTCCCGGGCGCCCCCGGCAGACGAGCTTCCCCCCGCTCCCCCCTCCCCCCCCCCCCCCGATTGCTGGGTAGACCTGGCGGCCCTTCGGGGGGCGGCATTTTCCGGCGAATGGTAGACCTGGCGGTCCGTCGGAGCGAAGCGTGCCTCCGCCTCCCCGGCTACGCTCTGCACGGCAGTCCGAGGGACGCTCGCGCCTCTGTCCCGCTTACAGCCGGCACACGGGCTCGCCTGCTCGCCAACGGGCTGTGCCGCTTCGGCTCCTCGCCTTGACGCCACGCTACACCTGGCGGATCGGGGCTGGGAGGGGAAGGGGGAGGAAGAGGGGAGGGGATTCACCTGTCCACTTCAGCACGACGAGGACCGTAGAGCTGGCGGCCGTCAGCTAACGGCGGCTGCCTACGCGCTTTTCTGGAGCCCTTCGCTTTCTTCCCCCGCCCTTCTTTTTGCTTCCCTTCTGCTTTCTCATTCCTTTCTTCATCGATTCGTTGGCTGAACGATCGATCCATCGATTCCTTGATTCATTCACTCACTCACTCATGCACTCACTCACTCACTCATTCATTCATTCATTCGTTCATTCATTCATTCATTCATTCACAAATACACCTCTTCTCGTTCCCTCCCTTCCCCCCTTCTCCCCGTTGCCACGCCGCTCTTCCCCAGCAGCCGGCCGAGAAGCAGGGCAGAGCTCAAGATCGCCGCGAGGCGGGGAAGCGCCGTGTAGACGGACGGGGCTGCGGGCGCCGGACAGCCTCTGCCCTCGCGAGCCCGCGAGCCCGAGCCGAAGCGCAAGCCCGAAGCCGACTCCGAGCCCGATCCGCCCCGGCCGCGGAGCCGAGCGTCGCAGGAGGCGAGGCAGCTCCCGCCTGCCCGCCTTTGCGGGGGCCCCGGACGGGGCCCGCCCGGGGAGAAAAACGCTGGAGGCGAGCGCGAGCTCGTCGCTCTGCTCCCTCCCGCGCCATCTAGCTGCCCGCCGGCCGGGACACGGGCTCGGCGGGAGCCTGAAGACCAGCCGGCTTGAAGCTCCGTGCCCGGAATAATGCGTCCCCCTCTCGCCTACGTGTGGCGCCGGCTTCCCGCCGAGCGGAGCGGAGCGGAGCGGCCGGCGACGAGCTAGGAGGATTGCCCCTCCCGCCGCCCCCCCGCCCGACGGCTCGGCGGGGCTGCGGCGCGACGGGCGGGGGAGAGGGGGGGAGAGGAGCCGGCGCCGCTCGAGAAGCCGAGAGCGCGGCCGCGCGCGGCCCCTGGCTGCATCGGGCTGCCGCTCGCTCTGCCGTCAGGGGCTCTGGCTCGCCTGCGAGCCACCCGTGCGACTCTGCGTGGCTGGGCGTGTGTCACTGCACTCAGCGATCCGTGCGAAACGAGGCGAAGCGAAGGCGCGCAACGGAAAGGCGGAGCGCCGCCAGCCAAAGCCAGGCCAAGCGGCGCCGGCAAAAGCAAAGCGAAGCGGAGGAGGAACGGCAAAGCGGAGCGAGGCGGAGCAGACGAAGGAAAAGCAAACGAGTGCCACGAACGCGACGCCAAACAAAACTCAGCGCTTCCACGAAAAGCAAAGCGAAGCAGGGCCGGCAAAAGCAAAGCAAAGGGGAGGAACTGGCGGCCGGTCTGCCGCGGGCTCCGAGTGGCTCTGGCGGCGGGTAGACGTGGCGGCCGGAGTCTGAGAGCGAACGCTTTCTCCGCACGCTTTGTACGACCTCTCGTCTCCCCGCCGACAAGCGGGACCCGTGCTTTCTTGTTGCTGCTGCTGCTGCTGCTTGTGTTTGTTTTTCTTTTTCCCCTTTTTCTTTTTAAAAGCGTGAACGATTCGAATGAATGGCGCCTCCCAGCCGTTCCCCTGCACGCGAGAGGCGTGTGGATAGACCTGGCGGGCCGCCGGAGGGAAGCGTGCGGGCACGCGCCCGTCTGTGCATGCGTGCGTGTGGCCGTGTAGACGAGGCAGCCGGGCCGCTCTCGAGCAGTGGCCGTGACGGCGGGGTAGACCTGACGGCTCCACGAGGCGGGAGGGGGCGGGGGGACAGAGCTGGGAGGAGGGAGAAGTAGACCTGGTGGCTCCACGGGGCGGGAGGGGGCGGGGGGACAGAGCGGGGAGGAGGAGGGAGAAGTAGACCTGGTGGCTCCACGGGGCGGGAGGGGGCGGGGGGACAGAGCGGGGAGGAGGAGGGAGAAGTAGACCTGGTGGCTCCACGGGGCGGGAGGGGGCGGGGGGACAGAGCGGGGAGGAGGAGGGAGAAGTAGACCTGGTGGCTCCACGGGGCGGGAGGGGGCGGGGGGGAGAGAGCGGGGAGGAGGAGGGAGAAGTAGACCTGGTGGCTCCACGAGGCGGGAGGGGGCGGGGGAGAGAGCGGGGAGGAGGGAGAAGTAGACCTGGTCGCTCCACGGGGCCCGGAGGGTGGGAGGGACGGGTAGACGTGGCGGCCTGCATCTGACAGCGGCCGTCTACGCACTTCAATGGCCGCCTCCGCCCCCTCCCCACTTCTCCCTCCCTCTCCTCCGCCCTTTGCAGCCTTTGCAGTGGACGGGGCGGGGCGGGGCGCCGGCGCCGGTCGGGAAGGCGAGGGCGCGGCCCCGGACCCCGGCTGCTTCGGGCCGCAGCTCGCTCTGACGTCAGAGGCTCTTGCTCGGCCGCCAGAGGCTCGCCACCTGTGCCGCGCAGTGCGGCTGACTGCCTGGCCGCTTTGCTTTAGCCGCTTTGCAAAATAACTACTCTTATCTTTACGTTTATTATTAGTTAGTTCTGTTGCCTGTTTTCCGCTGTAGCTTCAGGAATCGTGTCATTCCTTACCGTCTTTCAAAACCTCCCCCACCCCCCTAGTCCTCAGCTCCCCCTCACCCCCCCCCCCCCCCCCCCCTCCCCCAGCCTCCTCAGGCAAACGGCAGTTGAGCTCAGGTGGCGGCTCCCCAGTCAGCGGGGGTCCTGGAATAGACTTGGCTGGGTGGCCGACCCCCGCACCCCCACCTGCCAGCTGCGAAGGGACGGTTGGCGGGCTGTGGGGAGGCCGAAGTAGGTGACCCAGCGTTCCTGTGTGTGTAAACGCATCAAAAGAGCAAAAAACAAAGCGGAGTAGGAACGGCAAAGCAGAGCAAAGAAAAGGAAATCGGTGCCGGGAATACAAACCAAAACCCCCCAGAAAGATGCAGCTCTAAGGAAAGCATGTCGAAGCAGGTGCGGGAAAAGCAAAGCGGGGAAGAGCGACGATAAGTAAAGCGAGGAAAAGGAAAGCAAAGCAAAACGAACCCAAATCATTGGGAATCGTGTAATGTCGCTTATCGTCCTAAAAAACCTCACCCAAGCCCGTCCCCAGACGAACAGCAGCAGCGGGACCCACCTGGCGGCTCGCCGGACAGCGGGGGATGAGGAATAGACCATGCTGGGTGGCTGGCCAGGCTTCCTGTCGCCACCCTCCAGCTCCCGGGGGACAGTCGTCGGGCTGCGGGGAGGGAGGCCACGGTGTGCGCCTGAGGCTTTATGCGTTCATAAATACACCGATCGACTCGTCGCCCAAATCGGTGCGACGGTCTGCAAAAGAAGCCTACCTAGCACGGCAAAGCAGAGCTGAGCAATGCAACGCAAAGCAGAGCGAGACAAAGCAAAGCCCTGCTAGGGAAAAGAAAGAGGCAAAAGGAAAAGCAAAGCCAAGAAGGGCCGCGAAAAGCAAAAGCAAGCAGGGCAAGAAAAACCAAAGCAGAAGAGGTCCAGGAAAAGAAAAGTGGTGTCACGAATACAAAGTAAAGCAAAGCAAAGCGAGGCAGGGCCAGCAAAAGCAAAACAAAGAAGGGTGGGGAAAAACAAACAAACAAACAAAAAAAACCTAAGCTAAGGATTTCCTGGGGGGTGGGGGAAAGAAAAGCGGTATCTTGAATACAACGTCAAGCAAAACAAAGCGAGGCAGGGCCAGCAAAAGCAAAACAAAGAAAGGCGAGAAAAACCAAAGCAAAAGAGGTCCAGGAAAAGAAAAGCGGTGTCTTGAATACAACGTCAAGCAAAACAAAGCGAGGCAGGACCAGCAAAAGCAAAGCAAAGAAGGGCGAGAAAAACCAAAGCAAAGGAGGTCCAGGGAAAGAAAAGTGGTGTCACGAATACAAAGTCAAGCAAAACGAAACAAAGCGAGGCCAGGAAAAGCAAAGCACGGTCAGGAAGAGAAAATCCAAAGTAAAACAGGGCCAGGAAAAGCCAAGCAGTACCTTGAATACAAAGCGAAGCGAAGCAACGCAGGGCCAGGGAAAGCACAAAGCAAAGCAAAACGGTGCTGCCAAAACAAAATGCGGAGTTAACTTAGCGTCAGTCGAAATCGCACCCCCCACCCACCCATGAGGAAAAGGGGCCCGTTGCTGGCTTACGGGGAGCTGGGCGTTTGAGAAGGCCAGGGTGTGGCAGCGGCCCCCGGTTGCCTCGGGCCGCCTCTCGCTCTCGCTCTGACATCAGAGGCTCCTGCTCGGCCGCGAACGGCTCCCCACCTGTGCCACTCAGTTTGGCTGGCTGCCTGGCTGCTTTGCTTTAGCTGCTTATCATTATATAAATTAATAATAATAATAATAATAATAATAATAATAATAATAATAATAACAATAACAATAACAATAACAATAACAATAACAATAACAATAACAATAATGCTATTATTATATACTACTAAAAAGTTATTAGAAATAAAAGTATTAAATAGTAATAGAAATAAATATCATTAAAATGTAATACAAATAGTAGAAGTAGGAATAATAATAGTCTTCTCCGTCTGTTTCCCCCTTTCGTTTTAGGAATCGAGTAGTTATTGATTGTTGTTCTCAACCCACACCCCTCCCCAGACGAATAGCAACGGAGCCCACCTGCTGGCTCTCCGCACAACGGTGGGCAACAAAATAGACCTGGCCCGGTAGCCAGATCCCTGTCCCTGCCCGCCAGCTCCGAGGGGACAGCTGCCGGGCTGCGGGCCGGCTAACTTTTCTGTGTGTTCAGAAACAAGTTTCATGAACTTCTTTATGCATTCATAAAGACAGCAAAGCTAAGGAAAGGAGCACAGGGAAAAACAAAGCGGTGCCACGAAAGGGAAAGCCAAGGAAAGAAAGCACTTTGAGGCAAAGCAAAGCACAGCGAGCCTAAGAAAGGTCCAGAAGAGCAGAGAAGGTAAAGCAAAGCACTGACAGGAATACGAAGCAAAGAAATAAAAAATAAAGCATGACCGCACAAGTAAAAAGGTTGCAGGCTCAGGAAAGAAAAAGCAAAACAAAGCAAAGCAAAGCAAAGCAAAGCAAAGCAAAGTAGCACAAGGAACAACACAGCATTTCCAGGAGAGAAAAAGCAAAGCAATCTGAGGCAAGAACAGCAGAGGAAAGGAGGTATGGAAAAGCAAAACTGTGCCAGCAAGAGCAAAGCAAAGCGGAGCAAGGCAAAACAAAGAGAAGCAGAGTGAACGTAGCGAGCTGGCGGCCAGCCCTCCTTTGGGTTCCAAGGGCCTGTTGGGGGGAGACCGGACGGCTCCATTTTGTGTGCAGGTGGCAGCCAGACTTGGACAGTGGCTGTACCCTGATCGCCCCCTCCTCAGCCTTCTTCACAGCTCCTAGTCCACTGTGACAGCCGGCAAGAACCATGTCTTGCTTTAGCTGGTTTTATATATCTATATACATTTTGTTGTTGTTTGTTGTGGATTTCTTCCACCGTAGTTGTGGGAATCATGTAGTTACTTACTGTCTCTGAGAACCTCACACACACAACTAGCAGTGTGGCCCACCTGGCAGCTCGCCGCATGGCTAGGGACAAAGTATGGACCATGTCGGGCGGCCAGGCCTAGTGCCCCCACGCGCTGGGTCCGAGGGGACAGTGGCTGGGCTGTGGGGAGGCCAAGTTCTGTGTCTGATGGTTTATGCGTTCAGAAATTTACCAACCGACTCAGCAGCAAAATCAGTGAGACGGTCTCCAAAAGAAGCCTAGCACGGCACAGGAGAGCAGAGCAATGCGGATAAAAGCTGAGCAAGACAGAGTAAAACCCTGCTAAGGAAAAGCCCTGCTAGGCATAGGGAAAAGCAGTGACAACCAGGGCCTGGAAAAGGAAAGCGCGGCCTGTAAAAACACATCAGATAGGTCCAAAAGGAAAACAAAAGAATGTAATGAACATTTAAAGAAAAATAAATAAATAAATAAATAATAATGATAATAAAAGAAATAGATGCAAAGCATGTCCAGAAAAGGCAAAACATAGCAAGGCGAGGCAGAGCAGAGCGAAGCTAAACAAAGGCAAGCACGGCCCTATAAAGCAAAACAAAGCACGGCCAGGGAAGGCAAAGCTGAGCAAAGGAAAGTAGCACCAGGAAAAGCAAAGCAGTGCCAGGAAAGAGAAAGAAGTGAAAATAAATAAATAAATAAATAAATAAATAAATAAAACAAAAAAATCAGCAATAAAAAGCACAACAAAGCGAAAAAGTTCGAGGTAAGGCAAATCAGAGCAGGGTTAAGAGAAGCTAAGCAGAGCAGAGAAGGAAAAGCAAAGCAATGCCAGGAATACAAAGCAAGGCAAAGCAAAGCAAAGCAAAGCATGGCCAGGCAAGGCAAAGCAGAACAAAAGAAAGTAGCAAAAGGAAAAGCAAAGCAGTGCCAGGAATACAAAGTAAAGCAAAACAAAGGTAAGCATGGCCTGAAAATGGAAGTGAGAGCAGGAGCAGGTGAAGGCAAAAGAGAGCAAAGCAAAGGTAAAAAAAGGCAAGCATGGCCCCGTAAAGCAAAACAAAGCACGGCCAAGGAAGGCAAAGCTGAACAAAGGAAAGTAGCACCAGGAAAAGCAAAGCATAACCAGGGAAGACAAAGCAAACAAAGGAAAGCAAGGCAGTTTGAGGCGAGGCAAGGCAAAGCACAGCACGGGTAGGAAAAGCAAAGCAGTGCCAGGTCTATAAAGCAAAGCTAAACCAAGGAAAGGATGGCCAGGGAAGGGAAGGCTGAGAAAGTCAACGCAGAGCAAAGGAACGTAGCACAAGGAAAAGCAAAGCATTTTAAGGAAAGCAAAAGCAAAACAACGTGAGGCAAAGCTGGGGCAAGAACAGCAGAGGAAAGGAGGTATGGAAAAGCAAAACTGTGCCAGCAAGAGCAAAGCAAAGCGGAGCAAGGCAAAACAAAGAGAAGCAAAGCAAACGTAGCGAGCTGGCGGCCAGCCCTCCTTTGGGTTCCAAGTGTCTGTGGGGGGGAGACCGGAGGGCCTCCATTTTGTGTGCAGGTGGCAGCCAGACTTGGACAGTGGTTGTACCCTGATCGCCCCCTCCTCAGCCTTCTTCACAGCTCCTAGTCCACTGTGACAGCCGGCAAGAACCATGTCTTGCTTTAGCTGGTTTTATATCTATATACATTTTGTTGTTGTTTGTTGTGGATTTCTTCCAGCGTAGTTGTGGGAATCATGTAGTTACTTATTCTCGTTGAAATTGTCACTGAACACTATCACCACACGAGCAGCAGTTAGGGGTCCCCTGGCGGCTCGCCGCATGGCTGGGGACAAAGAATGGACCTTGTTGGTTGGCCGGGCCTGCTGCCCCCACAATCCGGTTCCGAGGGGAGAGTGGCTGGGCTGCGGGGAGGCCAAGTTCTGTGTCTGACGGTTTATGCGTTCAGAAATTTACCAACCGACTCAGCAGCAAAATCAGTGAGACGGTCTCCAAAGGAAGCCTAGCACGGCACAGGAGAGCAGAGCAATGCGGATGAAAGCTGAGCGAGACAAAGCAAAGCCCTGCTAGGGAAAAGACCTAGCGGCATAAGGAAAATCAATGACAAGCAAGGCCTGGAAAAGCAAAGCACGGCCAGAGAAAACACAAGAAAAAGATACAAAAGGAAAACATAAAGCATGGAATGAACATCAAATAAATAAAAAAAAATAATAAGAATAAAAAAATGCAAAGCATGACCAGGAAAGGCATAGCATAGCAAGGCGAGGCAGAGCAGAGCGAAGCTAAACAAAGGCAAGCATGGCCCTATAAAGCAAAACAAAGCACGGCCAGGGAAGGCAAAGCTGAGCAAAGGAAAGTAGCACCAGGAAAAGCAAAGCAGTGCCAGGATTTTTAAAGAAGTGACAATATATAAATAAATTAAAAAAAAAAAAAAAAAAAGCAATAAAAAGCACAACAAAGCGAAAAAGTTTGAGGTAAGGCAAATCAGAGCAGGGTTAAGAGAAGCTAAGCAGAGCAGAGAAGGAAAAGCAAAGCAATGCCAGGAATACAAAGTAAAGCAAAACAAATGGAAGCATGACCAGAAAATGGAAGTGAGAGCAGGAGCAGGTGAGGCAAAAGAGAGCAAGGCAAAGGTAAAAAAAGGCAAGCATGGCCCAATAAAGCAATACAAAGCACGGCCAGGGAAGGCAAAGCTGAACAAAGGAAAGTAGCAAAAGGAAAAGCAAAGCATAACCAGGGAAGACAAAGCAAAAAAAGGAAAGCAAGGCAGTTTGAGGCAAGGCAAAGCACAGCACGGGTAGGAAAAGCAGAACAGTGCCAGGTCTGTAAACCAAAGGTAAACCAAGGAAAACATGGCCAGGGAAGGGAAAGCAGAGCAAGGAAAAGCAGAGCAAAGGAACATAGCACAAGGAAAAGAAAAGCATTTTCAGGAAAGCAAAAGCAAAGCAATCAGAGGCAAAGCTGGGGCAAGAACAGCAGAGGAATAGGAGGTATGGAAAAGCAAAACTGTGCCTGCAAGAGCAAAGCAAAGCGGAGCAAGGCAAAACAGAGAGAAGCAAAGCAAACGTAGCGAGCTGGCGGCCAGCCCTCCTTTGGGTTCCAAGTGTCTGTGGGGGAGAGATCGGAGGGCTCCATTTTGTGTGCAGGTGGCAGCCAGACTTGGACAGTGGTTGTACCCTGATCGCCCACTCCTCAGCCTTCTTCACAGCTCCTAGTCCACTGTGACAGCCGGCAAGAACCATGTCTTGCTTTAGCTGGTTTTATATATATCTATATACATTTTGTTGTTGTTTGTTGTGGATTTCTTCCACCGTAGTTGTGGGAATCATGTAGTTCAGGCAAATCAGAGAGCAGGGTTAAGAGAAGCTAAGCAGAGCAGAGAAGGAAAAGCAAAGCAATGCCAGGAATACAAAGCAAGGCAAAGGAAAGCATGGCCAGGCAAGGCAAAGCAGAACAAAAGAAAGTAGCAAAAGGAAAAGCAAAGCAGTGCCAGGAATACAAAGTAAAGCAAAACAAAGGTAAGTATGGCCGGAAAATGGAAATGAGAGCAGGAGCAGGTGAGGCAAAAGAGAGCAAAGCAAAGGTAAAAAAAGGCAAGCATGGCCCCGTAAAGCAATACAAAGCACGGCCAGGGAAGGCAAAGCTGAGCAAAGGAAAGTAGCACCAGGAAAAACAAAGCATAACCAGGGAAGACAAAGCAAACAAAGGAAAGCAAGGCAGTTTGAGGCGAGGCAAGGCAAAGCACAGCACGGGTAGAAAAAGCAAAGCAGTGCCAGGTCTATAAAGCAGAGCTAAACCAAGGAAAGCATGGCCAGGGAAGGGAAAGCTGAGCAAGTCAAAGCAGAGCAAGGGAACGTAGCACAAGGAAATGCAAAGTATTTTCAGGAGAGAAAGAGCAAAACACTCTGAGGCAAAGCAGGGGCAAGAACAGCAGAGGAAAGGAGGTATGGAAAAGCAAAACTGTGCCAGCAAGAGCAAAGCAAAGCGGAGCAAGGCAAAACAAAGAGAAGCAAAGCAAACGTAGCGAGCTGGCGGCCAGCCCTCCTTTGGGTTCCAGGTGTCTGTGGGGGGGAGACCGGAGGGCTCCATGTTGTGTACAGGTGGCAGCCAGACTTGGATAGTGGCTGTACCCTGATCGCCCCCTCCTCAGCCTTCTTCACAGCTCCTAGTCCACCGTGACACCCGGCAAGAACCATGTCTTGCTTTAGCTGGTTTTATATCTATATACATTTTGTTGTTGTTTGTTGTGGATTTCTTCCAGCGTAGTTGTGGGAATCATGTAGTTACTTATTCTCGTTGAAATTGTCACTGAACACTATCACCACACGAGCAGCAGTTAGGGGTCCCCTGGCAGCTCGCCGCATGGCTGGGGACAAAGAATGGACCATATGGGGCGGCCAGGCCTGCTGCACCCAGCCTCCAGTTCCGAGGGGACAGTGGCTGGGCTGCGGGGAGGCCAAGTTCTGTGTCTGACGGTTTATGCGTTCAGAAATTTACCAACCGACTCAGCAGCAAAATCAGTGAGACAGTCTCCAAAGGAAGCCTAGCACGGCACAGGAGAGCAGAGCAATGCGGATGAAAGCTGAGCGAGACAAAGCAAAGCCCTGCTAGGGAAAAGACCTAGCGGCATAAGGAAAAGCAATGACAAGCAAGGCCTGGAAAAGCAAAGTACGGCCAGAGAAAACACAAGAAAAAGATATAAAAGGAAAACATAAAGCATGGAATGAACATCAAATAAATAAAAAAAAATAATAAGAATAAAAAAATGCAAAGCATGACCAGGAAAGGCATAGCATAGCAAGGCGAGGCAGAGCAGAGCGAAGCTAAACAAAGGCAAGCATGGCCCTATAAAGCAAAACAAAGCACGGCCAGGGAAGGCAAAGCTGAGCAAAGGAAAGTAGCACCAGGAAAAGCAAAGCAGTGCCAGGATTTTTAAAGAAGTGACAATATATAAATAAATTAAAAAAAAAAAAAAAAAAAAGCAATAAAAAGCACAACAAAGCGAAAAAGTTTGAGGTAAGGCAAATCAGAGCAGGGTTAAGAGAAGCTAAGCAGAGCAGAGAAGGAAAAGCAAAGCAATGCCAGGAATACAAAGTAAAGCAAAACAAATGGAAGCATGACCAGAAAATGGAAGTGAGAGCAGGAGCAGGTGAGGCAAAAGAGAGCAAGGCAAAGGTAAAAAAAGGCAAGCATGGCCCAATAAAGCAATACAAAGCACGGCCAGGGAAGGCAAAGCTGAACAAAGGAAAGTAGCAAAAGGAAAAGCAAAGCATAACCAGGGAAGACAAAGCAAAAAAAGGAAAGCAAGGCAGTTTGAGGCAAGGCAAAGCACAGCACGGGTAGGAAAAGCAGAACAGTGCCAGGTCTGTAAACCAAAGGTAAACCAAGGAAAACATGGCCAGGGAAGGGAAAGCAGAGCAAGGAAAAGCAGAGCAAAGGAACATAGCACAAGGAAAAGAAAAGCATTTTCAGGAAAGCAAAAGCAAAGCAATCAGAGGCAAAGCTGGGGCAAGAACAGCAGAGGAATAGGAGGTATGGAAAAGCAAAACTGTGCCTGCAAGAGCAAAGCAAAGCGGAGCAAGGCAAAACAGAGAGAAGCAAAGCAAACGTAGCGAGCTGGCGGCCAGCCCTCCTTTGGGTTCCAAGTGTCTGTGGGGGAGAGATCGGAGGGCTCCATTTTGTGTGCAGGTGGCAGCCAGACTTGGACAGTGGTTGTACCCTGATCGCCCACTCCTCAGCCTTCTTCACAGCTCCTAGTCCACTGTGACAGCCGGCAAGAACCATGTCTTGCTTTAGCTGGTTTTATATATATCTATATACATTTTGTTGTTGTTTGTTGTGGATTTCTTCCACCGTAGTTGTGGGAATCATGTAGTTCAGGCAAATCAGAGAGCAGGGTTAAGAGAAGCTAAGCAGAGCAGAGAAGGAAAAGCAAAGCAATGCCAGGAATACAAAGCAAGGCAAAGCAAAGCAAAGCAAAGCATGGCCAGGCAAGGCAAAGCAGAACAAAAGAAAGTAGCAAAAGGAAAAGCAAAGCAGTGCCAGGAATACAAAGTAAAGCAAAACAAAGGTAAGTATGGCCGGAAAATGGAAATGAGAGCAGGAGCAGGTGAAGGCAAAAGAGAGCAAAGCAAAGGTAAAAAAAGGCAAGCATGGCCCCGTAAAGCAATACAAAGCACGGCCAGGGAAGGCAAAGCTGAGCAAAGGAAAGTAGCACCAGGAAAAGCAAAGCATAACCAGGGAAGACAAAGCAAACAAAGGAAAGCAAGGCAGTTTGAGGCGAGGCAAAGCACAGCACGGGTAGGAAAAGCAAAGCAGTGCCAGGTCTATAAAGCAAAGCTAAACCAAGGAAAGCATGGCCAGGGAAGGGAAAGCTGAGCAAGTCAAAGCAGAGCAAGGGAACGTAGCACAAGGAAAAGCAAAGCATTGCCGGGAAAGAAACAGCAAAGGAATCTGAGGCAAAGCAAAGCAAAGCCAGGGCAAGAACAGCAGAGGAAAGGAGGTATGGAAAAGCAAAACTGTGCCAGCAAGAGCAAAGCAAAGCGGAGCAAGGCAAAACAAAGAGAAGCAAAGCAAACGTAGCGAGCTGGCGGCCAGCCCTCCTTTGGGTTCCAGGTGTCTGTGGGGGGGAGACCGGAGGGCTCCATGTTGTGTACAGGTGGCAGCCAGACTTGGATAGTGGCTGTACCCTGATCGCCCCCTCCTCAGCCTTCTTCACAGCTCCTAGTCCACCGTGACACCCGGCAAGAACCATGTCTTGCTTTAGCTGGTTTTATATCTATATACATTTTGTTGTTGTTTGTTGTGGATTTCTTCCAGCGTAGTTGTGGGAATCATGTAGTTACTTATTCTCGTTGAAATTGTCACTGAACACTATCACCACACGAGCAGCAGTTAGGGGTCCCCTGGCAGCTCGCCGCATGGCTGGGGACAAAGAATGGACCATATGGGGCGGCCAGGCCTGCTGCACCCAGCCTCCAGTTCCGAGGGGACAGTGGCTGGGCTGCGGGGAGGCCAAGTTCTGTGTCTGACGGTTTATGCGTTCAGAAATTTACCAACCGACTCAGCAGCAAAATCAGTGAGACAGTCTCCAAAGGAAGCCTAGCACGGCACAGGAGAGCAGAGCAATGCGGATGAAAGCTGAGCGAGACAAAGCAAAGCCCTGCTAGGGAAAAGACCTAGCGGCATAAGGAAAATCAATGACAAGCAAGGCCTGGAAAAGCAAAGTACGGCCAGAGAAAACACAAGAAAAAGATATAAAAGGAAAACATAAAGCATGGAATGAACATCAAATAAATAAAAAAAAATAATAAGAATAAAAAAATGCAAAGCATGACCAGGAAAGGCATAGCATAGCAAGGCGAGGCAGAGCAGAGCGAAGCTAAACAAAGGCAAGCATGGCCCTATAAAGCAAAACAAAGCACGGCCAGGGAAGGCAAAGCTGAGCAAAGGAAAGTAGCACCAGGAAAAGCAAAGCAGTGCCAGGATTTTTAAAGAAGTGACAATATATAAATAAATTAAAAAAAAAAAAAAAAAAAAGCAATAAAAAGCACAACAAAGCGAAAAAGTTTGAGGTAAGGCAAATCAGAGCAGGGTTAAGAGAAGCTAAGCAGAGCAGAGAAGGAAAAGCAAAGCAATGCCAGGAATACAAAGTAAAGCAAAACAAATGGAAGCATGACCAGAAAATGGAAGTGAGAGCAGGAGCAGGTGAGGCAAAAGAGAGCAAGGCAAAGGTAAAAAAAGGCAAGCATGGCCCAATAAAGCAATACAAAGCACGGCCAGGGAAGGCAAAGCTGAACAAAGGAAAGTAGCAAAAGGAAAAGCAAAGCATAACCAGGGAAGACAAAGCAAAAAAAGGAAAGCAAGGCAGTTTGAGGCAAGGCAAAGCACAGCACGGGTAGGAAAAGCAGAACAGTGCCAGGTCTGTAAACCAAAGGTAAACCAAGGAAAACATGGCCAGGGAAGGGAAAGCAGAGCAAGGAAAAGCAGAGCAAAGGAACATAGCACAAGGAAAAGAAAAGCATTTTCAGGAAAGCAAAAGCAAAGCAATCAGAGGCAAAGCTGGGGCAAGAACAGCAGAGGAATAGGAGGTATGGAAAAGCAAAACTGTGCCTGCAAGAGCAAAGCAAAGCGGAGCAAGGCAAAACAGAGAGAAGCAAAGCAAACGTAGCGAGCTGGCGGCCAGCCCTCCTTTGGGTTCCAAGTGTCTGTGGGGGAGAGATCGGAGGGCTCCATTTTGTGTGCAGGTGGCAGCCAGACTTGGACAGTGGTTGTACCCTGATCGCCCACTCCTCAGCCTTCTTCACAGCTCCTAGTCCACTGTGACAGCCGGCAAGAACCATGTCTTGCTTTAGCTGGTTTTATATATATCTATATACATTTTGTTGTTGTTTGTTGTGGATTTCTTCCACCGTAGTTGTGGGAATCATGTAGTTCAGGCAAATCAGAGAGCAGGGTTAAGAGAAGCTAAGCAGAGCAGAGAAGGAAAAGCAAAGCAATGCCAGGAATACAAAGCAAGGCAAAGGAAAGCATGGCCAGGCAAGGCAAAGCAGAACAAAAGAAAGTAGCAAAAGGAAAAGCAAAGCAGTGCCAGGAATACAAAGTAAAGCAAAACAAAGGTAAGTATGGCCGGAAAATGGAAATGAGAGCAGGAGCAGGTGAGGCAAAAGAGAGCAAAGCAAAGGTAAAAAAAGGCAAGCATGGCCCCGTAAAGCAATACAAAGCACGGCCAGGGAAGGCAAAGCTGAACAAAGGAAAGTAGCACCAGGAAAAACAAAGCATAACCAGGGAAGACAAAGCAAACAAAGGAAAGCAAGGCAGTTTGAGGCGAGGCAAGGCAAAGCACAGCACGGGTAGAAAAAGCAAAGCAGTGCCAGGTCTATAAAGCAGAGCTAAACCAAGGAAAGCATGGCCAGGGAAGGGAAAGCAGAGCAAGTCAAAGCAGAGCAAGGGAACGTAGCACAAGGAAAAGCAAAGCATTGCCAGGAAAGAAACAGCAAAGGAATCTGAGGCAAAGCAAAGCAAAGCCAGGGCAAGAACAGCAGAGGAAAGGAGGTATGGAAAAGCAAAACTGTGCCAGCAAGAGCAAAGCAAAGCGGAGCAAGGCAAAACAAAGAGAAGCAGAGTGAATGTAGCGAGCTGGCAGCCAGCCCTCCTTTGGGTTCCAAGTGTCTGTGGGGGGGAGACCGGAGGGCTCCATGTTGTGTGCAGGTGGCAGCCAGACTTGGACAGTGGCTGGACCCTGATCGCCCCCTCCTCAGCCTTCTTCACAGCTCCTAGTCCACTGTGACAGCCGGCAAGAACCATGTCTTGCTTTAGCTGGTTTTATATATCTATATACATTTTGTTGTTGTTTGTTGTGGATTTCTTCCACCGTAGTTGTGGGAATCATGTAGTTACTTACTGTCTCTGAGAACCTCACACACACAACTAGCAGTGTGGCCCACCTGGCAGCTCGCCGCATGGCTAGGGACAAAGTATGGACCATGTCGGGCGGCCAGGCCTAGTGCCCCCACGCGCTGGGTCCGAGGGGACAGTGGCTGGGCTGCGGGGAGGCCAAGTTCTGTGTCTGACGGTTTATGCGTTCAGAAATTTACCAACCGACTCAGCAGCAAAATCAGTGAGACGGTCTCCAAAAGAAGCCTAGCACGGCACAGGAGAGCAGAGCAATGCGGATAAAAGCTGAGCAAGACAGAGTAAAACCCTGCTAAGGAAAAGCCCTGCTAGGCATAGGGAAAAGCAGTGACAACCAGGGCCTGGAAAAGGAAAGCACGGCCTGTAAAAACACATCAGATAGGTCCCAAAGGAAAACAAAAGAATGTAATGAACATTTAAAGAAAAATAAATAAATAAATAAATAAATAAATAAAAATAATAATAAAAAAAAATAGATGCAAAGCATGTCCAGAAAAGGCAAAACATAGCAAGGCGAAGCAGAGCAGAGCGAAGATAAACAAAGGCAAGCACGGCCCTATAAAGCAAAACAAAGCACGGCGAGGGAAGGCAAAGCTGAGCAAAGGAAAGTAGCGCCAGGAAAAGCAAAGCAGTGCCAGGATTTTTAAAGAAGTGACAATATATAAATAAATTAAAAAAAAAAAAAAAAAAAGCAATAAAAAGCACAAGAAAGCGAAAAAGTTTGAGGTAAGGCAAATCAGAGCAGGGTTAAGAGAAGCTAAGCAGAGCAGAGAAGGAAAAGCAAAGCAATGCCAGGAATACAAAGTAAAGCAAAACAAATGGAAGCATGACCAAAAAATGGAAGTGAGAGCAGGAGCAGGTGAGGCAAAAGAGAGCAAGGCAAAGGTAAAAAAAGGCAAGCATGGCCCAATAAAGCAATACAAAGCACGGCCAAGGAAGGCAAAGCTGAGCAAAGGAAAGTAGCAAAAGGAAAAGCAAAGCATAACCAGGGAAGACAAAGCAAACAAAGGAAAGCAAGGCAGTTTGAGGCGAGGCAAAGCACAGCACGGGTAGGAAAAGCAGAGCAGTGCCAGGTCTGTAAACCAAAGGTAAACCAAGGAAAACATGGCCAGGGAAGGGAAAGCAGAGCAAGGAAAAGCAGAGCAAAGGAACGTAGCACAAGGAAAAGCAAAGCATTTTCAGGAAAGCAAAAGCAAAGCAATCTGAGGCAAAGCTGGGCCAAGAACAGCAGAGGAAAGGAGGTATGGAAAAGCAAAACTGTGCCAGCAAGAGCAAAGCAAAGCGGAGCAAGGCAAAACAGAGAGAAGCAAAGCAAACGTAGCGAGCTGGTGGCCAGCCCTCCTTTGGGTTCCAAGTGTCTGTGGGGGAGAGATCGGAGGGCTCCATTTTGTGTGCAGGTGGCAGCCAGACTTGGACAGTGGTTGTACCCTGATCGCCCACTCCTCAGCCTTCTTCACAGCTCCTAGTCCACTGTGACAGCCGGCAAGAACCATGTCTTGCTTTAGCTGGTTTTATATATATATATATACATTTTGTTGTTGTTTGTTGTGGATTTCTTCCAGCGTAGTTGTGGGAATCATGTAGTTAAGGCAAATCAGAGAGCAGGGTTAAGAGAAGCTAAGCAGAGCAGAGAAGGAAAAGCAAAGCAATGCCAGGAATACAAAGCAAGGCAAAGGAAAGCATGGCCAGGCAAGGCAAAGCAGAACAAAAGAAAGTAGCAAAAGGAAAAGCAAAGCAGTGCCAGGAATACAAAGTAAAGCAAAACAAAGGTAAGTATGGCCGGAAAATGGAAATGAGAGCAGGAGCAGGTGAGGCAAAAGAGAGCAAAGCAAAGGTAAAAAAAGGCAAGCATGGCCCCGTAAAGCAATACAAAGCACGGCCAGGGAAGGCAAAGCTGAGCAAAGGAAAGTAGCACCAGGAAAAACAAAGCATAACCAGGGAAGACAAAGCAAACAAAGGAAAGCAAGGCAGTTTGAGGCGAGGCAAGGCAAAGCACAGCACGGGTAGAAAAAGCAAAGCAGTGCCAGGTCTATAAAGCAGAGCTAAACCAAGGAAAGCATGGCCAGGGAAGGGAAAGCTGAGCAAGTCAAAGCAGAGCAAGGGAACGTAGCACAAGGAAATGCAAAGTATTTTCAGGAGAGAAAGAGCAAAACACTCTGAGGCAAAGCAGGGGCAAGAACAGCAGAGGAAAGGAGGTATGGAAAAGCAAAACTGTGCCAGCAAGAGCAAAGCAAAGCGGAGCAAGGCAAAACAAAGAGAAGCAAAGCAAACGTAGCGAGCTGGCGGCCAGCCCTCCTTTGGGTTCCAGGTGTCTGTGGGGGGGAGACCGGAGGGCTCCATGTTGTGTACAGGTGGCAGCCAGACTTGGATAGTGGCTGTACCCTGATCGCCCCCTCCTCAGCCTTCTTCACAGCTCCTAGTCCACCGTGACACCCGGCAAGAACCATGTCTTGCTTTAGCTGGTTTTATATCTATATACATTTTGTTGTTGTTTGTTGTGGATTTCTTCCAGCGTAGTTGTGGGAATCATGTAGTTACTTATTCTCGTTGAAATTGTCACTGAACACTATCACCACACGAGCAGCAGTTAGGGGTCCCCTGGCAGCTCGCCGCATGGCTGGGGACAAAGAATGGACCATATGGGGCGGCCAGGCCTGCTGCACCCAGCCTCCAGTTCCGAGGGGACAGTGGCTGGGCTGCGGGGAGGCCAAGTTCTGTGTCTGACGGTTTATGCGTTCAGAAATTTACCAACCGACTCAGCAGCAAAATCAGTGAGACGGTCTCCAAAGGAAGCCTAGCACGGCACAGGAGAGCAGAGCAATGCGGATGAAAGCTGAGCGAGACAAAGCAAAGCCCTGCTAGGGAAAAGACCTAGCGGCATAAGGAAAAGCAATGACAAGCAAGGCCTGGAAAAGCAAAGTACGGCCAGAGAAAACACAAGAAAAAGATATAAAAGGAAAACATAAAGCATGGAATGAACATCAAATAAATAAAAAAAAATAATAAGAATAAAAAAATGCAAAGCATGACCAGGAAAGGCATAGCATAGCAAGGCGAGGCAGAGCAGAGCGAAGCTAAACAAAGGCAAGCATGGCCCTATAAAGCAAAACAAAGCACGGCCAGGGAAGGCAAAGCTGAGCAAAGGAAAGTAGCACCAGGAAAAGCAAAGCAGTGCCAGGATTTTTAAAGAAGTGACAATATATAAATAAATTAAAAAAAAAAAAAAAAAAAAGCAATAAAAAGCACAACAAAGCGAAAAAGTTTGAGGTAAGGCAAATCAGAGCAGGGTTAAGAGAAGCTAAGCAGAGCAGAGAAGGAAAAGCAAAGCAATGCCAGGAATACAAAGTAAAGCAAAACAAATGGAAGCATGACCAGAAAATGGAAGTGAGAGCAGGAGCAGGTGAGGCAAAAGAGAGCAAGGCAAAGGTAAAAAAAGGCAAGCATGGCCCAATAAAGCAATACAAAGCACGGCCAGGGAAGGCAAAGCTGAACAAAGGAAAGTAGCAAAAGGAAAAGCAAAGCATAACCAGGGAAGACAAAGCAAAAAAAGGAAAGCAAGGCAGTTTGAGGCAAGGCAAAGCACAGCACGGGTAGGAAAAGCAGAACAGTGCCAGGTCTGTAAACCAAAGGTAAACCAAGGAAAACATGGCCAGGGAAGGGAAAGCAGAGCAAGGAAAAGCAGAGCAAAGGAACATAGCACAAGGAAAAGAAAAGCATTTTCAGGAAAGCAAAAGCAAAGCAATCAGAGGCAAAGCTGGGGCAAGAACAGCAGAGGAATAGGAGGTATGGAAAAGCAAAACTGTGCCTGCAAGAGCAAAGCAAAGCGGAGCAAGGCAAAACAGAGAGAAGCAAAGCAAACGTAGCGAGCTGGCGGCCAGCCCTCCTTTGGGTTCCAAGTGTCTGTGGGGGAGAGATCGGAGGGCTCCATTTTGTGTGCAGGTGGCAGCCAGACTTGGACAGTGGTTGTACCCTGATCGCCCACTCCTCAGCCTTCTTCACAGCTCCTAGTCCACTGTGACAGCCGGCAAGAACCATGTCTTGCTTTAGCTGGTTTTATATATATCTATATACATTTTGTTGTTGTTTGTTGTGGATTTCTTCCACCGTAGTTGTGGGAATCATGTAGTTCAGGCAAATCAGAGAGCAGGGTTAAGAGAAGCTAAGCAGAGCAGAGAAGGAAAAGCAAAGCAATGCCAGGAATACAAAGCAAGGCAAAGCAAAGCAAAGCAAAGCATGGCCAGGCAAGGCAAAGCAGAACAAAAGAAAGTAGCAAAAGGAAAAGCAAAGCAGTGCCAGGAATACAAAGTAAAGCAAAACAAAGGTAAGTATGGCCGGAAAATGGAAATGAGAGCAGGAGCAGGTGAAGGCAAAAGAGAGCAAAGCAAAGGTAAAAAAAGGCAAGCATGGCCCCGTAAAGCAATACAAAGCACGGCCAGGGAAGGCAAAGCTGAGCAAAGGAAAGTAGCACCAGGAAAAGCAAAGCATAACCAGGGAAGACAAAGCAAACAAAGGAAAGCAAGGCAGTTTGAGGCGAGGCAAAGCACAGCACGGGTAGGAAAAGCAAAGCAGTGCCAGGTCTATAAAGCAAAGCTAAACCAAGGAAAGCATGGCCAGGGAAGGGAAAGCTGAGCAAGTCAAAGCAGAGCAAGGGAACGTAGCACAAGGAAAAGCAAAGCATTGCCGGGAAAGAAACAGCAAAGGAATCTGAGGCAAAGCAAAGCAAAGCCAGGGCAAGAACAGCAGAGGAAAGGAGGTATGGAAAAGCAAAACTGTGCCAGCAAGAGCAAAGCAAAGCGGAGCAAGGCAAAACAAAGAGAAGCAAAGCAAACGTAGCGAGCTGGCGGCCAGCCCTCCTTTGGGTTCCAGGTGTCTGTGGGGGGGAGACCGGAGGGCTCCATGTTGTGTACAGGTGGCAGCCAGACTTGGATAGTGGCTGTACCCTGATCGCCCCCTCCTCAGCCTTCTTCACAGCTCCTAGTCCACCGTGACACCCGGCAAGAACCATGTCTTGCTTTAGCTGGTTTTATATCTATATACATTTTGTTGTTGTTTGTTGTGGATTTCTTCCAGCGTAGTTGTGGGAATCATGTAGTTACTTATTCTCGTTGAAATTGTCACTGAACACTATCACCACACGAGCAGCAGTTAGGGGTCCCCTGGCAGCTCGCCGCATGGCTGGGGACAAAGAATGGACCATATGGGGCGGCCAGGCCTGCTGCACCCAGCCTCCAGTTCCGAGGGGACAGTGGCTGGGCTGCGGGGAGGCCAAGTTCTGTGTCTGACGGTTTATGCGTTCAGAAATTTACCAACCGACTCAGCAGCAAAATCAGTGAGACAGTCTCCAAAGGAAGCCTAGCACGGCACAGGAGAGCAGAGCAATGCGGATGAAAGCTGAGCGAGACAAAGCAAAGCCCTGCTAGGGAAAAGACCTAGCGGCATAAGGAAAAGCAATGACAAGCAAGGCCTGGAAAAGCAAAGTACGGCCAGAGAAAACACAAGAAAAAGATATAAAAGGAAAACATAAAGCATGGAATGAACATCAAATAAATAAAAAAAAATAATAAGAATAAAAAAATGCAAAGCATGACCAGGAAAGGCATAGCATAGCAAGGCGAGGCAGAGCAGAGCGAAGCTAAACAAAGGCAAGCATGGCCCTATAAAGCAAAACAAAGCACGGCCAGGGAAGGCAAAGCTGAGCAAAGGAAAGTAGCACCAGGAAAAGCAAAGCAGTGCCAGGATTTTTAAAGAAGTGACAATATATAAATAAATTAAAAAAAAAAAAAAAAAAAAGCAATAAAAAGCACAACAAAGCGAAAAAGTTTGAGGTAAGGCAAATCAGAGCAGGGTTAAGAGAAGCTAAGCAGAGCAGAGAAGGAAAAGCAAAGCAATGCCAGGAATACAAAGTAAAGCAAAACAAATGGAAGCATGACCAGAAAATGGAAGTGAGAGCAGGAGCAGGTGAGGCAAAAGAGAGCAAGGCAAAGGTAAAAAAAGGCAAGCATGGCCCAATAAAGCAATACAAAGCACGGCCAGGGAAGGCAAAGCTGAACAAAGGAAAGTAGCAAAAGGAAAAGCAAAGCATAACCAGGGAAGACAAAGCAAAAAAAGGAAAGCAAGGCAGTTTGAGGCAAGGCAAAGCACAGCACGGGTAGGAAAAGCAGAACAGTGCCAGGTCTGTAAACCAAAGGTAAACCAAGGAAAACATGGCCAGGGAAGGGAAAGCAGAGCAAGGAAAAGCAGAGCAAAGGAACATAGCACAAGGAAAAGAAAAGCATTTTCAGGAAAGCAAAAGCAAAGCAATCAGAGGCAAAGCTGGGGCAAGAACAGCAGAGGAATAGGAGGTATGGAAAAGCAAAACTGTGCCTGCAAGAGCAAAGCAAAGCGGAGCAAGGCAAAACAGAGAAAAGCAAAGCAAACGTAGCGAGCTGGCGGCCAGCCCTCCTTTGGGTTCCAAGTGTCTGTGGGGGAGAGATCGGAGGGCTCCATTTTGTGTGCAGGTGGCAGCCAGACTTGGACAGTGGTTGTACCCTGATCGCCCACTCCTCAGCCTTCTTCACAGCTCCTAGTCCACTGTGACAGCCGGCAAGAACCATGTCTTGCTTTAGCTGGTTTTATATATATCTATATACATTTTGTTGTTGTTTGTTGTGGATTTCTTCCACCGTAGTTGTGGGAATCATGTAGTTCAGGCAAATCAGAGAGCAGGGTTAAGAGAAGCTAAGCAGAGCAGAGAAGGAAAAGCAAAGCAATGCCAGGAATACAAAGCAAGGCAAAGCAAAGCAAAGCAAAGCATGGCCAGGCAAGGCAAAGCAGAACAAAAGAAAGTAGCAAAAGGAAAAGCAAAGCAGTGCCAGGAATACAAAGTAAAGCAAAACAAAGGTAAGTATGGCCGGAAAATGGAAATGAGAGCAGGAGCAGGTGAAGGCAAAAGAGAGCAAAGCAAAGGTAAAAAAAGGCAAGCATGGCCCCGTAAAGCAATACAAAGCACGGCCAGGGAAGGCAAAGCTGAGCAAAGGAAAGTAGCACCAGGAAAAGCAAAGCATAACCAGGGAAGACAAAGCAAACAAAGGAAAGCAAGGCAGTTTGAGGCGAGGCAAAGCACAGCACGGGTAGGAAAAGCAAAGCAGTGCCAGGTCTATAAAGCAAAGCTAAACCAAGGAAAGCATGGCCAGGGAAGGGAAAGCTGAGCAAGTCAAAGCAGAGCAAGGGAACGTAGCACAAGGAAAAGCAAAGCATTGCCGGGAAAGAAACAGCAAAGGAATCTGAGGCAAAGCAAAGCAAAGCCAGGGCAAGAACAGCAGAGGAAAGGAGGTATGGAAAAGCAAAACTGTGCCAGCAAGAGCAAAGCAAAGCGGAGCAAGGCAAAACAAAGAGAAGCAAAGCAAACGTAGCGAGCTGGCGGCCAGCCCTCCTTTGGGTTCCAGGTGTCTGTGGGGGGGAGACCGGAGGGCTCCATGTTGTGTACAGGTGGCAGCCAGACTTGGATAGTGGCTGTACCCTGATCGCCCCCTCCTCAGCCTTCTTCACAGCTCCTAGTCCACCGTGACACCCGGCAAGAACCATGTCTTGCTTTAGCTGGTTTTATATCTATATACATTTTGTTGTTGTTTGTTGTGGATTTCTTCCAGCGTAGTTGTGGGAATCATGTAGTTACTTATTCTCGTTGAAATTGTCACTGAACACTATCACCACACGAGCAGCAGTTAGGGGTCCCCTGGCAGCTCGCCGCATGGCTGGGGACAAAGAATGGACCATATGGGGCGGCCAGGCCTGCTGCACCCAGCCTCCAGTTCCGAGGGGACAGTGGCTGGGCTGCGGGGAGGCCAAGTTCTGTGTCTGACGGTTTATGCGTTCAGAAATTTACCAACCGACTCAGCAGCAAAATCAGTGAGACAGTCTCCAAAGGAAGCCTAGCACGGCACAGGAGAGCAGAGCAATGCGGATGAAAGCTGAGCGAGACAAAGCAAAGCCCTGCTAGGGAAAAGACCTAGCGGCATAAGGAAAAGCAATGACAAGCAAGGCCTGGAAAAGCAAAGTACGGCCAGAGAAAACACAAGAAAAAGATATAAAAGGAAAACATAAAGCATGGAATGAACATCAAATAAATAAAAAAAAATAATAAGAATAAAAAAATGCAAAGCATGACCAGGAAAGGCATAGCATAGCAAGGCGAGGCAGAGCAGAGCGAAGCTAAACAAAGGCAAGCATGGCCCTATAAAGCAAAACAAAGCACGGCCAGGGAAGGCAAAGCTGAGCAAAGGAAAGTAGCACCAGGAAAAGCAAAGCAGTGCCAGGATTTTTAAAGAAGTGACAATATATAAATAAATTAAAAAAAAAAAAAAAAAAAAAGCAATAAAAAGCACAACAAAGCGAAAAAGTTTGAGGTAAGGCAAATCAGAGCAGGGTTAAGAGAAGCTAAGCAGAGCAGAGAAGGAAAAGCAAAGCAATGCCAGGAATACAAAGTAAAGCAAAACAAATGGAAGCATGACCAGAAAATGGAAGTGAGAGCAGGAGCAGGTGAGGCAAAAGAGAGCAAGGCAAAGGTAAAAAAAGGCAAGCATGGCCCAATAAAGCAATACAAAGCACGGCCAGGGAAGGCAAAGCTGAACAAAGGAAAGTAGCAAAAGGAAAAGCAAAGCATAACCAGGGAAGACAAAGCAAAAAAAGGAAAGCAAGGCAGTTTGAGGCAAGGCAAAGCACAGCACGGGTAGGAAAAGCAGAACAGTGCCAGGTCTGTAAACCAAAGGTAAACCAAGGAAAACATGGCCAGGGAAGGGAAAGCAGAGCAAGGAAAAGCAGAGCAAAGGAACATAGCACAAGGAAAAGAAAAGCATTTTCAGGAAAGCAAAAGCAAAGCAATCAGAGGCAAAGCTGGGGCAAGAACAGCAGAGGAATAGGAGGTATGGAAAAGCAAAACTGTGCCTGCAAGAGCAAAGCAAAGCGGAGCAAGGCAAAACAGAGAGAAGCAAAGCAAACGTAGCGAGCTGGCGGCCAGCCCTCCTTTGGGTTCCAAGTGTCTGTGGGGGAGAGATCGGAGGGCTCCATTTTGTGTGCAGGTGGCAGCCAGACTTGGACAGTGGTTGTACCCTGATCGCCCACTCCTCAGCCTTCTTCACAGCTCCTAGTCCACTGTGACAGCCGGCAAGAACCATGTCTTGCTTTAGCTGGTTTTATATATATCTATATACATTTTGTTGTTGTTTGTTGTGGATTTCTTCCACCGTAGTTGTGGGAATCATGTAGTTCAGGCAAATCAGAGAGCAGGGTTAAGAGAAGCTAAGCAGAGCAGAGAAGGAAAAGCAAAGCAATGCCAGGAATACAAAGCAAGGCAAAGGAAAGCATGGCCAGGCAAGGCAAAGCAGAACAAAAGAAAGTAGCAAAAGGAAAAGCAAAGCAGTGCCAGGAATACAAAGTAAAGCAAAACAAAGGTAAGTATGGCCGGAAAATGGAAATGAGAGCAGGAGCAGGTGAGGCAAAAGAGAGCAAAGCAAAGGTAAAAAAAGGCAAGCATGGCCCCGTAAAGCAATACAAAGCACGGCCAGGGAAGGCAAAGCTGAGCAAAGGAAAGTAGCACCAGGAAAAACAAAGCATAACCAGGGAAGACAAAGCAAACAAAGGAAAGCAAGGCAGTTTGAGGCGAGGCAAGGCAAAGCACAGCACGGGTAGAAAAAGCAAAGCAGTGCCAGGTCTATAAAGCAGAGCTAAACCAAGGAAAGCATGGCCAGGGAAGGGAAAGCAGAGCAAGTCAAAGCAGAGCAAGGGAACGTAGCACAAGGAAAAGCAAAGCATTGCCAGGAAAGAAACAGCAAAGGAATCTGAGGCAAAGCAAAGCAAAGCCAGGGCAAGAACAGCAGAGGAAAGGAGGTATGGAAAAGCAAAACTGTGCCAGCAAGAGCAAAGCAAAGCGGAGCAAGGCAAAACAAAGAGAAGCAGAGTGAATGTAGCGAGCTGGCAGCCAGCCCTCCTTTGGGTTCCAAGTGTCTGTGGGGGGGAGACCGGAGGGCTCCATGTTGTGTGCAGGTGGCAGCCAGACTTGGACAGTGGCTGGACCCTGATCGCCCCCTCCTCAGCCTTCTTCACAGCTCCTAGTCCACTGTGACAGCCGGCAAGAACCATGTCTTGCTTTAGCTGGTTTTATATATCTATATACATTTTGTTGTTGTTTGTTGTGGATTTCTTCCACCGTAGTTGTGGGAATCATGTAGTTACTTACTGTCTCTGAGAACCTCACACACACAACTAGCAGTGTGGCCCACCTGGCAGCTCGCCGCATGGCTAGGGACAAAGTATGGACCATGTCGGGCGGCCAGGCCTAGTGCCCCCACGCGCTGGGTCCGAGGGGACAGTGGCTGGGCTGCGGGGAGGCCAAGTTCTGTGTCTGACGGTTTATGCGTTCAGAAATTTACCAACCGACTCAGCAGCAAAATCAGTGAGACGGTCTCCAAAAGAAGCCTAGCACGGCACAGGAGAGCAGAGCAATGCGGATAAAAGCTGAGCAAGACAGAGTAAAACCCTGCTAAGGAAAAGCCCTGCTAGGCATAGGGAAAAGCAGTGACAACCAGGGCCTGGAAAAGGAAAGCACGGCCTGTAAAAACACATCAGATAGGTCCCAAAGGAAAACAAAAGAATGTAATGAACATTTAAAGAAAAATAAATAAATAAATAAATAAATAAATAAAAATAATAATAAAAAAAAATAGATGCAAAGCATGTCCAGAAAAGGCAAAACATAGCAAGGCGAAGCAGAGCAGAGCGAAGATAAACAAAGGCAAGCACGGCCCTATAAAGCAAAACAAAGCACGGCGAGGGAAGGCAAAGCTGAGCAAAGGAAAGTAGCGCCAGGAAAAGCAAAGCAGTGCCAGGATTTTTAAAGAAGTGACAATATATAAATAAATTAAAAAAAAAAAAAAAAAAAGCAATAAAAAGCACAAGAAAGCGAAAAAGTTTGAGGTAAGGCAAATCAGAGCAGGGTTAAGAGAAGCTAAGCAGAGCAGAGAAGGAAAAGCAAAGCAATGCCAGGAATACAAAGTAAAGCAAAACAAATGGAAGCATGACCAAAAAATGGAAGTGAGAGCAGGAGCAGGTGAGGCAAAAGAGAGCAAGGCAAAGGTAAAAAAAGGCAAGCATGGCCCAATAAAGCAATACAAAGCACGGCCAAGGAAGGCAAAGCTGAGCAAAGGAAAGTAGCAAAAGGAAAAGCAAAGCATAACCAGGGAAGACAAAGCAAACAAAGGAAAGCAAGGCAGTTTGAGGCGAGGCAAAGCACAGCACGGGTAGGAAAAGCAGAGCAGTGCCAGGTCTGTAAACCAAAGGTAAACCAAGGAAAACATGGCCAGGGAAGGGAAAGCAGAGCAAGGAAAAGCAGAGCAAAGGAACGTAGCACAAGGAAAAGCAAAGCATTTTCAGGAAAGCAAAAGCAAAGCAATCTGAGGCAAAGCTGGGCCAAGAACAGCAGAGGAAAGGAGGTATGGAAAAGCAAAACTGTGCCAGCAAGAGCAAAGCAAAGCGGAGCAAGGCAAAACAGAGAGAAGCAAAGCAAACGTAGCGAGCTGGTGGCCAGCCCTCCTTTGGGTTCCAAGTGTCTGTGGGGGAGAGATCGGAGGGCTCCATTTTGTGTGCAGGTGGCAGCCAGACTTGGACAGTGGTTGTACCCTGATCGCCCACTCCTCAGCCTTCTTCACAGCTCCTAGTCCACTGTGACAGCCGGCAAGAACCATGTCTTGCTTTAGCTGGTTTTATATATATATATATACATTTTGTTGTTGTTTGTTGTGGATTTCTTCCAGCGTAGTTGTGGGAATCATGTAGTTAAGGCAAATCAGAGAGCAGGGTTAAGAGAAGCTAAGCAGAGCAGAGAAGGAAAAGCAAAGCAATGCCAGGAATACAAAGCAAGGCAAAGGAAAGCATGGCCAGGCAAGGCAAAGCAGAACAAAAGAAAGTAGCAAAAGGAAAAGCAAAGCAGTGCCAGGAATACAAAGTAAAGCAAAACAAAGGTAAGTATGGCCGGAAAATGGAAATGAGAGCAGGAGCAGGTGAGGCAAAAGAGAGCAAAGCAAAGGTAAAAAAAGGCAAGCATGGCCCCGTAAAGCAATACAAAGCACGGCCAGGGAAGGCAAAGCTGAGCAAAGGAAAGTAGCACCAGGAAAAACAAAGCATAACCAGGGAAGACAAAGCAAACAAAGGAAAGCAAGGCAGTTTGAGGCGAGGCAAAGCACAGCACGGGTAGGAAAAGCAGAGCAGTGCCAGGTCTATAAAGCAAAGCTAAACCAAGGAAAGCATGGCCAGGGAAGGGAAAGCAGAGCAAGTCAAAGCAGAGCAAGGGAACGTAGCACAAGGAAAAGCAAAGCATTGCCAGGAAAGAAACAGCAAAGGAATCTGAGGCAAAGCAAAGCAAAGCCAGGGCAAGAACAGCAGAGGAAAGGAGGTATGGAAAAGCAAAACTGTGCCAGCAAGAGCAAAGCAAAGCGGAGCAAGGCAAAACAAAGAGAAGCAAAGCAAACGTAGCGAGCTGGCGGCCAGCCCTCCTTTGAGTTCCAAGTGCCTGTTGGGGGGAGACCGGAGGGCTCTCATGTTGTGTACAGGTGGCAGCCGGACTTGGACAGTGGCTGTACCCTGATCACCCCCTCCTCAGCCTTCTTCACAGCTCCTAGTCCACTGTGACAGCCGGCAAGAACCATGTCTTGCTTTAGCAGGTTTTATATATGTATTTACATTTTGTTGTTGTCTGTTGTGTATTTCTCCCACCATAGTTGTGGGAATCATGTAGTTAAGGGAAATCGGAGCAGGGTTAAGAGAAGCTAAGCAGAGCAGAGAAGGAAAAGCAAAGCAATGCCTGGAATACAAAGCAAGGGAAAGGAAAGCATGGCAAGGGAAGGGAAAGCAGAGCAAATCAAAGCAGAGCAAGGGAAAGTAGCACAAGGAAATGCAAAGTATTTCCAGGAGAGAAAGAGCAAAACACTCTGAGGCAAAGCCGGGGCAAGAACAGCAGAGGAAAGGAGGTATGGAAAAGCAAAACTGTGCCACGAAGAGCAAAGCAAAGCGGAGCAAGGCAAAACAAAGAGAAGCAAAGCAAACGTAGCGAGCTGGCGGCCAGCCCTCCTTTGGGTTCCAAGTGCCTGTTGGGGGGAGACCGGAGGGCCTCCATGTTGTGTACAGATGGCAGCCAGACTTGGACAGTGGTTGTACCCTGATCGCCCACTCCTCAGCCTTCTTCACAGCTCCTAGTCCACTGTGACAGCCGGCAAGAACCATGTCTTGCTTTAGCTGGTTTTATATCTATATACATTTTGTTGTTGTCTGTTGTGTATTTCTTCCACCGTAGTTGTTGAATCATGTAGTTACTTATTCTCATTGAAATTGTCACTGAACACTATCACCACACGAGCAGCAGTTAGGGGTCCCCTGGCAGCTCTCCGCATGGCTGGGGACAAAGAATGGACCATGTCGGGCGGCCAGGCCTGCTGCACCCAGCCTCCAGTTCCGAGGGGACAGTGGCTGGGCTGCGGGGAGGCCAAGTTCTGTGTCTGACGGTTTATGCGTTCAGAAATTTACCAACCGACTCAGCAGCAAAATCAGTGAGAAGACAGTCTCCAAAGGAAGCCTAGCACGGCACAGGAGAGCAGAGCAATGCGGATGAAAGCTGAGCGAGACAAAGCAAAGCCCTGCTAGGGAAAAGACCTAGCGGCATAAGGAAAATCAATGACAAGCGAGGCCTGGAAAAGCAAAGCACGGCCAGAGAAAACACAAGAAAAAGATACAAAAGGAAAACATAAAGTATGGAATGAACATCAAATAAATAAAAAAAATAATAATAATAAAAAAATGCAAAGCATGACCAGGAAAGGCATAGCATAGCAGAACAAAGTAGAGGAAAGCAAAGGTAAACAAAGGAAAGCATGGCCCCGTAAAGGAAAAAAAAAAGCAAGGCCAGGGAGGGCAAAGCTGAGCAAAGGAAAGTAACACCAGGTAAAGCAAAGCACAACGAGGGAAGACAAAGCAAGCAAAGGAAAGCAAAGCACTTTGAGGCAAGGCAAAGCACAGCATGGTTTGGAAAAGCAATGCAGTGCCAGGTCTGTAAACCAAAGGTAAACCAAGGAAAGCATGGCCTGATAAAGCAAAACAAAGCAAGGCCAGGGAAGGCAAAGCACAGGAAGGCAAAGCAGAACAAAGGAAAGTAGTACCAGGAAAAGCAAAGCAGTGCTGGTAAAGAGAACGAAAAAAAATATTAATGAAAAAAAATAAAAACAAACAAACAATCAAAAAATAAATAAAACCACAACAAAGCGAAAAAGTTCAAGGTAAGGCAAATCAGAGCAGGGTTAAGAGAAGCTAAGCAGAGCAGAGAAGGAAAAGCAAAGCAATGCCAGGAATACAAAGCAAAGCAAAGCAAAGCATGGCCAGGCAAGGCAAAGCAGAACAAAAGAAAGTAGCAAAAGGAAAAGCAAAGCAGTGCCAGGAATACAAAGTAAAGCAAAACAAAGGTAAGCATGGCCAGAAACTGGAAGTGAGAGCAGGAGCAAGTGAGGCAAAAGAGAGCAAGGCAAAGGTGAAAAAAGGCAAGCGTGGCCCCGTAAAGCAATACAAAGCACGGCCAGGGAAGGCAAAGCTGAGCAAAGGAAAGTAGCACCAGGAAAAACAAAGCATAACCAGGGAAGACAAAGCAAACAAAGGAAAGCAAGGCAGTTTGAGGCGAGGCAAGGCAAAGCACAGCACGGGTAGAAAAAGCAAAGCAGTGCCAGGTCTATAAAGCAGAGCTAAACCAAGGAAAGCATGGCCAGGGAAGGGAAAGCTGAGCAAGTCAAAGCAGAGCAAGGGAACGTAGCACAAGGAAATGCAAAGTATTTTCAGGAGAGAAAGAGCAAAACACTCTGAGGCAAAGCAGGGGCAAGAACAGCAGAGGAAAGGAGGTATGGAAAAGCAAAACTGTGCCAGCAAGAGCAAAGCAAAGCGGAGCAAGGCAAAACAAAGAGAAGCAAAGCAAACGTAGCGAGCTGGCGGCCAGCCCTCCTTTGGGTTCCAGGTGTCTGTGGGGGGGAGACCGGAGGGCTCCATGTTGTGTACAGGTGGCAGCCAGACTTGGATAGTGGCTGTACCCTGATCGCCCCCTCCTCAGCCTTCTTCACAGCTCCTAGTCCACCGTGACACCCGGCAAGAACCATGTCTTGCTTTAGCTGGTTTTATATATCTATATACATTTTGTTGTTGTTTGTTGTGGATTTCTACCACCGTAGTTGTGGGAATCACGTAGTTCCTTACTGTTTTGAGAACCTCACACACACAACTAGCAGTGTGGCCCACCCAAGCCAGCTCGCCGCATGGCTAGGGACAAAGAATGGACCATGTCGGGCGGCCAGGCCTGCTGCCCCCACGCGCCGGTTCCGAGGGGACAGTGGCTGGGCTGCGGGGAGGCCAAGTTCTGTGTCTGACGGTTTATGCGTTCAGAAATTTACCAACCGACTCAGCAGCAAAATCAGTGAGACGGTCTCCAAAGGAAGCCTAGCACGGCACAGGAGAGCGGAGCAATGCGGATGAAAGCTGAGCAAGACAAAGCAAAGCCCTGCTAGGGAAAAGACCTAGCGGCATAGGGAAAAGCAATGACATCCAGCGCCTGGAAAAGCAAAGCGCGGCCTCTAAAAGCACATTAAAAAGGTCCAAAAGGAAAACAAAAGAATGCAATGAACACTTAAAAAAAAAAAAAAAAAGCAAAACATGTCCAGAAAAGGCAAAACATAGCGAGGCAAAGCAGAGCAAGGGAACGTAGCACAAGGAAAAGCAAAGCATTGCCAGGAAAGAAACAGCAAAAGAATCTGAGGCAAAGCAAAGCAAAGCCGGGGCAAGAACAGCAGAGGAAAGGAGGTATGGAAAAGCAAAACTGTGCCAGCAAGAGCAAAGCAAAGCGGAGCAAGGCAAAACAAAGAGAAGCAAAGCGAACGTAGCGAGCTGGCGGCCAGCCCTCCTTTGGGTTCCAAGTGCCTGTTGGGGGGAGACCGGAGGGCTCTCATGTTGTGTGCAGGTGGCAGCCGGACTTGGACAGTGGCTGTACCCTGATCGCCCTCTCCCCAGCCTCCTTCACATCTCCTGGTCCACCGTGACGTTGGGCAAGAACCATGTCTTGCTTTATCTGTTTATTTCTTTATTGTTGCCTTTCTTCCAGCGTAGTTGTGGGAATCGTGTTGTTACTTACAGAAAAGACCGTGCTGGGTGTGCAGGCCTGCTGCCCCCTCGTGCCAGTTCCGAGGGAACGGTCGCTGGGCTGCGGGGAGGCCAAGTTCTGTGTCTGACGGTTTATGCGTTCGTAATTATAGCGATCGACTCGGCATCAAAACCCGCGGGACGGTCTCCGAGAGAAGCCTAGCACGGCACAGGAGAGCAGAGCAATGCGGTTGAAAGCCGAGCAAGGCAAGGCAGAGCCCTGCTAGGGAAAGGACGGCGGGGTTGGTTCCCGGCCGGCAGGTGTTCCCCGCCTCGGGGCGCCGCGGGCGCCTCGTCTAAGCGCTGCGGACAGCAGCCGCCAGGTCTACCCGGGCGCGGTCGCCATGTTTGCTTAGCCGGCGGCGACCTGTAGGGGTCGCTGCAGGTCCGGCCGCGAGAACGGCGTCGGGGTCTGCCCGGCAGCGACGGGAGCGCGGGCGCGAGCGCGTTTGCGAGGGCTCCCGTCCGCGGGTCGGTCGAGCGGTTCCCGAGCGGGTCCGATGGCGCGGAAAGCGTCGGAAATTCCCGGAAAGGTGCGAAAAGTGCCGGAAGGGCCCGTGGGAAAAGCGAAGGAAGGCGGGCCGGCGCTGTCGGTTCCCGGCCGGCGGGTCTCCCCGTGTCCCCCTGAGGTTGCCAGGTCTACCGTGTGCCCCCCGTTGCCGCCACGTCTCCCCGTGTCCCCCTGAGGTTGCCAGGTCTACCGTGTGCCCCCCGTTGCCGCCACGTCTCCCCGTGTCGTCCTGCGGCCGCCAGGTGTCCCGGTGCCCTCCTGCGGCCGCCAGGTCTCCCCGCGTCCCGCCGAGGTTGCCAGGTCTACCGCATCCCCCCGTCGCCTCGTCTGCCGATCCTGCCGCGGCCGCCTGGTGTCCCCGCGTCGTCCCGCGGCCGCCTGG
>NW_028137536.1:195000-215000 GCF_965140915.1 Aythya marila
TGCCTACGCGCTTTTCTGGAGCCCTTCGCTTTCTTCCCCCGCCCTTCTTTTTGCTTCCCTTCTGCTTTCTCATTCCTTTCTTCATCGATTCGTTGGCTGAACGATCGATCCATCGATTCCTTGATTCATTCACTCACTCACTCATGCACTCACTCACTCACTCACTCATTCATTCATTCATTCATTCATTCATTCATTCATTCATTCATTCATTCATTCATTCATTCATTCATTCATTCATTCATTCATTCATTCATTCACAAATACACCTCTTCTCGTTCCCTCCCTTCCCCCCTTCTCCCCGTTGCCACGCCGCTCTTCCCCAGCAGCCGGCCGAGAAGCAGGGCAGAGCTCAAGATCGCCGCGAGGCCGGTCCCAAGCGCCCCCTGCAGACGGGCACCCTTTTCCCGAAGGATGGTAGACCTGGCGGCCTGTCCCATGCCCCTCGGAGGCGCCCTGTGCATTTCCCCAATGCTGGGTAGACCTTGCGGCCCGGCCGAGGCCGCTCCCGGGCGCCCCCGGCAGACGAGCTTCCCCCCCCCCCCCCCCCCCCCCCCCCCGATTGCTGGGTAGACCTGGCGGCCCTTCGGGGGGCGGCATTTTCCGGCGAATGGTAGACCTGGCGGTCCGTCGGAGCGAAGCGTGCCTCCGCTTCCCCGGCTACGCTCTGCACGGCAGTCCGAGGGACGCTCGCGCCTCTGTCCCGCTTACAGCCGGCACACGGGCTCGCCTGCTCGCCAACGGGCTGTGCCGCTTCGGCTCCTCGCCTTGACGCCACGCTACACCTGGCGGATCGGGGCTGGGAGGGGAAGGGGGAGGAAGAGGGGAGGGGATTCACCTGTCCACTTCAGCACGACGAGGACCGTAGAGCTGGCGGCCGTCAGCTAACGGCGGCTGCCTACGCGCTTTTCTGGAGCCCTTCGCTTTCTTCCCCCGCCCTTCTTTTTGCTTCCCTTCTGCTTTCTCATTCCTTTCTTCATCGATTCGTTGGCTGAACGATCGATCCATCGATTCCTTGATTCATTCACTCACTCATTCACTCATTCATGCACTCATTCACTCATTCATGCACTCATTCACTCATTCACTCATTCATTCATTCATTCATTCATTCATTCATTCATTCATTCATTCATTCATTCATTCATTCATTCATTCACAAATACACCTCTTCTCGTTCCCTCCCTTCCCCCCTTCTCCCCGTTGCCACGCCGCTCTTCCCCAGCAGCCGGCCGAGAAGCAGGGCAGAGCTCAAGATCGCCGCGAGGCGGGGAAGCGCCGTGTAGACGGACGGGGCTGCGGGCGCCGGACAGCCTCTGCCCTCGCGAGCCCGCGAGCCCGAGCCGAAGCGCAAGCCCGAAGCCGACTCCGAGCCCGATCCGCCCCGGCCGCGGAGCCGAGCGTCGCAGGAGGCGAGGCAGCTCCCGCCTGCCCGCCTTTGCGGGGGCCCCGGACGGGGCCCGCCCGGGGAGAAAAACGCTGGAGGCGAGCGCGAGCTCGTCGCTCTGCTCCCTCCCGCGCCATCTAGCTGCCCGCCGGCCGGGACACGGGCTCGGCGGGAGCCTGAAGACCAGCCGGCTTGAAGCTCCGTGCCCGGAATAATGCGTCCCCCTCTCGCCTACGTGTGGCGCCGGCTTCCCGCCGAGCGGAGCGGAGCGGAGCGGCCGGCGACGAGCTAGGAGGATTGCCCCTCCCGCCGCCCCCCCGCCCGACGGCTCGGCGGGGCTGCGGCGCGACGGGCGGGGGAGAGGGGGGGAGAGGAGCCGGCGCCGCTCGAGAAGCCGAGAGCGCGGCCGCGCGCGGCCCCTGGCTGCATCGGGCTGCCGCTCGCTCTGCCGTCAGGGGCTCTGGCTCGCCTGCGAGCCACCCGTGCGACTCTGCGTGGCTGGGCGTGTGTCACTGCACTCAGCGATCCGTGCGAAACGAGGCGAAGCGAAGGCGCGCAACGGAAAGGCGGAGCGCCGCCAGCCAAAGCCAGGCCAAGCGGCGCCGGCAAAAGCAAAGCGAAGCGGAGGAGGAACGGCAAAGCGGAGCGAGGCGGAGCAGACGAAGGAAAAGCAAACGAGTGCCACGAACGCGACGCCAAACAAAACTCAGCGCTTCCACGAAAAGCAAAGCGAAGCAGGGCCGGCAAAAGCAAAGCAAAGGGGAGCAACTGGCGGCCGGTCTGCCGCGGGCTCCGAGTGGCTCTGGCGGCGGGTAGACGTGGCGGCCGGAGTCTGAGAGCGAACGCTTTCTCCGCACGCTTTGTACGACCTCTCGTCTCCCCGCCGACAAGCGGGACCCGTGCTTTCTTGTTGCTGCTGCTGCTGCTGCTGCTTGTGTTTGTTTTTCTTTTTCCCCTTTTTCTTTTTAAAAGCGTGAACGATTCGAATGAATGGCGCCTCCCAGCCGTTCCCCTGCACGCGAGAGGCGTGTGGATAGACCTGGCGGGCCGCCGGAGGGAAGCGTGCGGGCACGCGCCCGTCTGTGCATGCGTGCGTGTGGCCGTGTAGACGAGGCAGCCGGGCCGCTCTCGAGCAGTGGCCGTGACGGCGGGGTAGACCTGACGGCTCCACGAGGCGGGAGGGGGCGGGGGGACAGAGCTGGGAGGAGGGAGAAGTAGACCTGGTGGCTCCACGGGGCGGGAGGGGGCGGGGGGACAGAGCGGGGAGGAGGAGGGAGAAGTAGACCTGGTGGCTCCACGGGGCGGGAGGGGGCGGGGGGACAGAGCGGGGAGGAGGAGGGAGAAGTAGACCTGGTGGCTCCACGGGGCGGGAGGGGGCGGGGGGACAGAGCGGGGAGGAGGAGGGAGAAGTAGACCTGGTGGCTCCACGGGGCGGGAGGGGGCGGGGGGGAGAGAGCGGGGAGGAGGAGGGAGAAGTAGACCTGGTGGCTCCACGAGGCGGGAGGGGGCGGGGGAGAGAGCGGGGAGGAGGGAGAAGTAGACCTGGTGGCTCCACGGGGCCCGGAGGGTGGGAGGGACGGGTAGACGTGGCGGCCTGCATCTGACAGCGGCCGTCTACGCACTTCAATGGCCGCCTCCGCCCCCTCCCCACTTCTCCCTCCCTCTCCTCCGCCCTTTGCAGCCTTTGCAGTGGACGGGGCGGGGCGGGGCGCCGGCGCCGGTCGGGAAGGCGAGGGCGCGGCCCCGGACCCCGGCTGCTTCGGGCCGCAGCTCGCTCTGACGTCAGAGGCTCTTGCTCGGCCGCCAGAGGCTCGCCACCTGTGCCGCGCAGTGCGGCTGACTGCCTGGCCGCTTTGCTTTAGCCGCTTTGGAAAATAACTACTCTTATCTTTACGTTTATTATTAGTTAGTTCTGTTGCCTGTTTTCCGCTGTAGCTTCAGGAATCGTGTCATTCCTTACCGTCTTTCAAAACCTCCCCCACCCCCCTAGTCCTCAGCTCCCCCTCACCCCCCCCCCCCCCCCCCCCTCCCCCAGCCTCCTCAGGCAAACGGCAGTTGAGCTCAGGTGGCGGCTCCCCAGTCAGCGGGGGTCCTGGAATAGACTTGGCTGGGTGGCCGACCCCCGCACCCCCACCTGCCAGCTGCGAAGGGACGGTCGGCGGGCTGTGGGGAGGCCGAAGTAGGTGACCCAGCGTTCCTGTGTGTGTAAACGCATCAAAAGAGCAAAAAACAAAGCGGAGTAGGAACGGCAAAGCAGAGCAAAGAAAAGGAAATCGGTGCCGGGAATACAAACCAAAACCCCCCAGAAAGATGCAGCTCTAAGGAAAGCATGTCGAAGCAGGTGCGGGAAAAGCAAAGCGGGGAAGAGCGACGATAAGTAAAGCGAGGAAAAGGAAAGCAAAGCAAAACGAACCCAAATCATTGGGAATCGTGTAATGTCGCTTATCGTCCTAAAAAACCTCACCCAAGCCCGTCCCCAGACGAACAGCAGCAGCGGGACCCACCTGGCGGCTCGCCGGACAGCGGGGGATGAGGAATAGACCATGCTGGGTGGGTGGCCAGGCTTCCTGTCGCCACCCTCCAGCTCCCGGGGGACAGTCGTCGGGCTGCGGGGAGGGAGGCCACGGTGTGCGCCTGAGGCTTTATGCGTTCATAAATACACCGATCGACTCGTCGCCCAAATCGGTGCGACGGTCTGCAAAAGAAGCCTACCTAGCACGGCAAAGCAGAGCTGAGCAATGCAACGCAAAGCAGAGCGAGACAAAGCAAAGCCCTGCTAGGGAAAAGAAAGAGGCAAAAGGAAAAGCAAAGCCAAGAAGGGCCGCGAAAAGCAAAAGCAAGCAGGGCAAGAAAAACCAAAGCAGAAGAGGTCCAGGAAAAGAAAAGTGGTGTCACGAATACAAAGTAAAGCAAAGCAAAGCAAGGCAGGGCCGGCTAAAGCAAAACAAAGAAGGGTGGGGAAAAACAAACAAACAAACAAAAAAAACCTAAGCTAAGGATTTCCTGGGGGGTGGGGGAAAGAAAAGCGGTATCTTGAATACAACGTCAAGCAAAACAAAGCGAGGCAGGGCCAGCAAAAGCAAAACAAAGAAAGGCGAGAAAAACCAAAGCAAAAGAGGTCCAGGAAAAGAAAAGTGGTGTCTTGAATACAACGTCAAGCAAAACAAAGCGAGGCAGGACCAGCAAAAGCAAAGCAAAGAAGGGCGAGAAAAACCAAAGCAAAGGAGGTCCAGGGAAAGAAAAGCGGTGTCACGAATACAAAGTCAAGCAAAACGAAACAAAGCGAGGCCAGGAAAAGCAAAGCATGGTCAGGAAGAGAAAATCCAAAGTAAAACAGGGCCAGGAAAAGCCAAGCAGTGCCTTGAATACAAAGCGAAGCGAAGCAACGCAGGGCCAGGGAAAGCAAAGCAAAGCAAAACGGTGCTGCCAAAACAAAATGCGGAGTTAACTTAGCGTCAGTCGAAATCGCACCCCCCACCCACCCCAGAGGAAAAGGGGCCCATTGCTGGCTTACGGGGAGCTGGGCGTTTGAGAAGGCCAGGGTGTGGCAGCGGCCCCCGGTTGCCTCGGGCCGCCTCTCGCTCTCGCTCTGACATCAGAGGCTCCTGCTCGGCCGCGAACGGCTCCCCACCTGTGCCACTCAGTTTGGCTGGCTGCCTGGCTGCTTTGCTTTAGCTGCTTATCATTATATAAATTAATAATAACAATAATAACAATAATAACAATAATAATAATAATAATAATAATAATAATAATGCTATTATTATATACTACTAAAAAGTTATTAGAAATAAAAGTATTAAATAGTAATAGAAATAAATATCATTAAAACGTAATACAAATAGTAGAAGTAGGAATAATAATAGTCTTCTCCGTCTGTTTCCCCCTTTCGTTTTAGGAATCGAGTAGTTATTGATTGTTGTTCTCAACCCACACCCCTCCCCAGACGAATAGCAACGGAGCCCACCTGCTGGCTCTCCGCACAACGGTGGGCAACAGAATAGACCTGGCCCGGTAGCCAGATCCCTGTCCCTGCCCGCCAGCTGCGAGGGGACAGCTGCCGGGCTGCGGGCCGGCTAACTTTTCTGTGTGTTCAGAAACAAGTTTCATGAACTTCTTTATGCATTCATAAAGACAGCAAAGCTAAGGAAAGGAGCACAGGGAAAAACAAAGCGGTGCCACGAAAGGGAAAGCCAAGGAAAGAAAGCACTTTGAGGCAAAGCAAAGCACAGCGAGGCTAAGAAAGGTCCAGAAGAGCAGAGAAGGTAAAGCAAAGCACTGACAGGAATACGAAGCAAAGAAATAAAAAATAAAGCATGACCGCACAAGTAAAAACGTAGCAGGCTCAGGAAAGAAAAAGCAAAACAAAGCAAAGCAAAGCAAAGCAAAGCAAAGCAAAGCAAAGCAAAGCAAAGCAGCACAAGGAACAACACAGCATTTCCAGGAGAGAAAAAGCAAAGCAATCTGAGGCAAGAACAGCAGAGGAAAGGAGGTATGGAAAAGCAAAACTGTGCCAGCAAGAGCAAAGCAAAGCAGACCAAGGCAAAACAAAGAGAAGCAGAGTGAATGTAGCGAGCTGGCGGCCAGCCCTCCTTTGGGTTCCAAGTGTCTGTGGGGGGGAGACCGGAGGGCTCCATGTTGTGTACAGGTGGCAGCCAGACTCGGACAGTGGCTGTACCCTGACAGCTCTCTCCCCAGCCTCCTTCACATCTCCTAGTCCACCGTGACGTTTTATATATCTCTATCTATTTTGTTGTTGTTGTTGTTCTTGTGGTGGATTTCTTCCACCGTAGTTGTGGGAATCGTGTAGTTCCTTACTGTCTTTGAGAACCTCACACACACAACTAGCAGTGTGGCCCACCCAAGCCAGCTCGCCGCGTGGCTGGGGACAAAGAATGGACCATGTCGGGCGGCCAGGCCTGCTGCCCCCACGCGCCGGTTCCGAGGGGACAGTGGCTGGGCTGCGGGGAGGCCAAGTTCTGTGTCTGACGGTTTATGCGTTCATAAATTTACCAATCGACTCAGCAGCAAAATCAGTGAGACGGTCTCCAAAGGAAGCCTAGCACGGCACAGGAGAGCAGAGCAATGCGGATGAAAGCTGAGCGAGACAAGGAAAAGCCCTGCTAGGCATAGGGAAAAGCAGTGACAACCAGGGCCTGGAAAAGGAAAGCACGGCCAGTAAAAACACATCAGATAGGTCCAAAAGGAAAACAAATCATGCAAGGAACATGAAAAAAAAAAAAAATTAAAAAAAAAAAAAAAAAAAGAATAAAAGATGAAAGGCAAAGCAAAGCAAAGCAAAGCAGAGCAAAGCAAAGCTAAAGAAAGGAAAAAATGGCCTGAAACAGCAAACGAAAGCACGGCGAGGGAAGGCAAAGCAGAGCAAAGGAAAGTAGCACCAGGAGAAGCAAAGCATAACCAGGAAATGCAAAGCAAGCAAAGGAAAGCAAAGCACTTTGAGGCAAGGCAAAGCACAGCACGGGTAGGAAAGGCAGAGCAGTGCCAGGTCTATAAAGCAGAGCTAAACCAAGGAAAGCGTGGCCAGGGAAGGGAAAGCTGAGCAAGTCAAAGCAGAGCAAAGGAACGTAGCACAAGGAAAAGCAAAGCATTTTCAGGAAAGCAAAAGCAAAACAGTCTGAGGCAAAGCTGGGGCAAGAACAGCAGAGGAAAGGAGGTATGGGAAAGCAAAACTGTGCCACGAAGAGCAAAGCAAAGCGGAGCAAGGCAAAACAGAGAGAAGCAAAGCAAACGTAAGGAGCTTGCGGCTAGCTCAGTAAAACCAGTGGGACAGTCTCCAAAAGAAACCTAGCACAACACAGGACAGCAGGGCAATGCGGATAAAAGCTGAGCAAGACAGAGTAAAACCCTGCTAAGGAAAAGCCCTGCTAGGCATAGGGAAAAGCAGTGACAACCAGGGCCTGGAAAAGGAAAGCACGGCCTGTAAAAACACATCAGATAGGTCCAAAAGGAAAACAAAAGAATGTAATGATCATTTAAAGAAAAATAAATAAAAAAATAATAATAACAATAAAAAAAAAAAGATGCAAAGCATGTCCAGAAAAGGCAAAACATAGCAAGGCAAAGCAGAGCAGAGCGAAGCTAAACAAAGGCAAGCATGGCCCTATAAAGCAAAACAAAGCACGGCGAGGGAAGGCAAAGCTGAGCAAAGGAAAGTAGCACCAGGAAAAGCAAAGCAGTGCCAGGAAAGAGAAAGAAGTCAAAGTAAATAAATAAATAAAAAAAGAACAACAAAAAAAAAAAAAACACCAATAAAAAGCACAACAAAGCGAAAAAGTTTGAGGTAAGGCAAATCAGAGCAGGGTGAAGAGAAGCTAAGCAGAGCAGAGAAGGAAAAGCAAAGCAATGCCAGGAATACAAAGCAAGGCAAAGCAAAGCAAAGCAAAGCATGGCCAGGCAAGGCAAAGCAGAACAAAAGAAAGTAGCAAAAGGAAAAGCAAAGCAGTGCCAGGAATACAAAGTAAAGCAAAACAAAGGTAAGCATGACCAGAAACTGGAAGTGAGAGCAGGAGCAGGCGAGGCAAAAGAGAGCAAGGCAAAGGTAAAAAAAGGCAAGCATGGCCCCGTAAAGCAATACAAAGCACGGCCAAGGAAGGCAAAGCTGAGCAAAGGAAAGTAGCACCAGGAGAAGCAAAGCATAACCAGGGAAGACAAAGCAAACAAAGGAAAGCAAAGCACTTTGAGGCGAGGCAAGGCAAAGCACAGCACGGGTAGGAAAAGCAAAGCAGTGCCAGGTCTATAAAGCAGAGCTAAACCAAGGAAAGCATGGCCAGGGAAGGGAAAGCTGAGCAAGTCAAAGCAGAGCAAGGGAACGTAGCACAAGGAAAAGCAAAGCATTTTCAGGAAAGCAAAAGCAAAGCAGTCTGAGGCAAAGCTGGGGCAAGAACAGCAGAGGAAAGGAGATATGGGAAAACAAAACTGTGCCAGCAAGAGCAAAGCAAAGCGGAGTAAGGCAAAACAAAAAGAAGCAAAGCAAACGTAAGGAGCTTGCGGCTAGCCCAGTAAAACCAGTGGGACAGTCTCCAAAAGAAACCTAGCACAGCACAGGAGAGCAGAGCAATGCGGATAAAAGCTGAGCAAGACAGAGTAAAACCCTGCTAAGGAAAAGACCGAGCGGCATAAGGAAAAGCAGTGACAACCAGGGCCTGGAAAAGGAAAGCACGGTCTGTAAAAACACATCAGATAGGTCCAAAAGGAAAACAAAAGAATGCAATGAACATTTAAAGGAAAAAAAAAAAAAAAAGAATAAATAATAATAATAATAAAAGAAATAGATGCAAAGCATGTCCAGAAAAGGCAAAACATAGCAAGGCAAAGCAGAGCAGAGCAAAGCTAAACAAAGGCAAGCATGGCCCCGTAAAGCAAAACAAAGCACGGCCAGGGAAGGCAAAGCTGAGCAAAGGAAAGTAGCACCAGGAAAAGCAAAGCAGTGCCAGGAAAGAGAAAGAAGTCAAAGTAAATAAATAAATAAAAAAAGAACAACAACAAAAAAAAAAAAAAACACCAATAAAAAGCACAACAAAGCGAAAAAGTTTGAGGTAAGGCAAATCAGAGCAGGGTGAAGAGAAGCTAAGCAGAGCAGAGAAGGAAAAGCAAAGCAATGCCAGGAATACAAAGCAAGGCAAAGCAAAGCAAAGCAAAGCATGGCCAGGCAAGGCAAAGCAGAACAAAAGAAAGTAGCAAAAGGAAAAGCAAAGCAGTGCCAGGAATACAAAGTAAAGCAAAACAAAGGTAAGCATGGCCGGAAACTGGAAGTGAGAGCAGGAGCAGGTGAGGCAAAAGAGAGCAAGGCAAAGGTGAAAAAAGGCAAGCATGGCCCCGTAAAGCAATACAAAGCATGGCCAGGGAAGGCAAAGCTGAGCAAAGGAAAGTAGCACCAGGAAATGCAAAGCAGTGCTGGGAAAGAGAAAGAAAAAAAATATTAATGAAAAAAAATAAAAACAAACAAACAAACAAAAAATAAATAAAACCACAACAAATCGAAAAAGTTCAAGGTAAGGCAAATCAGAGCAGGGTTAAGAGAAGCTAAGCAGAGCAGAGAAGGAAAAGCAAAGCAATGCCAGGAATACAAAGCAAAGCAAAGCAAAGCATGGCCAGGCAAGGCAAAGCAGAACAAAAGAAAGTAGCAAAAGGAAAAGCAAAGCAGTGCCAGGAATACAAAGTAAAGCAAAACAAAGGTAAGCATGGCCGGAAAATGGAAATGAGAGCAGGAGCAGGTGAGGCAAAAAAGAGCAAGGCAAAGGTAAAAAAAGGCAAGCGTGGCCCCGTAAAGCAAAACAAAGCACGGCCAGGGAAGGCAAAGCTGAGCAAAGGAAAGTAGCACCAGGAAAAGCAAAGCATAACTAGGAAAGATAAAGCAAACAAAGGAAAGCAAAGCAGTTTGAGGCGAGGCAAGGCAAAGCACAGCACGGGTAGGAAAAGCAAAGCAGTGCCAGGTCTATAAAGCAGAGCTAAACCAAGGAAAGCATGGCCAGGGAAGGCAAAGCAGAGCAAGGAAAAGCAAAGCAAAGGAAAGTAGCACAAGGAAATGCAAAGTATTTCCAGGAGAGAAAGAGCAAAACACTCTGAGGCAAAGCAGGGGCAAGAACAGCAGAGGAAAGGAGGTATGGAAAAGCAAAACTGTGCCAGCAAGAGCAAAGCAAAGCGGAGCGAGGCAAAACAAAGAGAAGCAAAGCGAACGTAGCGAGCTGGTGGCCAGCCCTCCTTTGGGTTCCAAGTGTCTGTGGGGGAGACCGGAGGGCCTCCATGTTGTGTACAGGTGGCAGCCGGAAATGGACAGTGGCTGGACCCTGATCGCCCACTCCTCAGCCTTCTTCACAGCTCCTAGTCCACTGTGACACCCGGCAAGAACCATGTCTTGCTTTAGCTGGTTTTATATATCTATATACATTTTGTTGTTGTTTGTTGTGGATTTCTTCCACCGTAGTTGTGGGAATCATGTAGTTACTTATTCTCGTTGAAATTCTCACTGAACACTATCACCACACGAGTAGAAGTTAGGGGTCCCCTGGCGGCTCGCCGCATGACTAGGGACAAAGAATGGACCATGTCGGGCGGCCAGGCCTGCTGCACCCGGCCTCCAGTTCCGAGGGGACAGTGGCTGGGCTGCGGGGAGGCCAAGTTCTGTGTCTGACAGTTTATGCGTTCAGAAATTTACCATTCGACTCAGCAGCAAAATCAGTGAGACGGTCTCCAAAGGAAGCCTAGCACGGCACAGGAGAGCAGAGCAATGTGGATGAAAGCTGAGCGAGACAAGGAAAAGCCCTGCTAGGCATAGGGAAAAGCAGTGACAACCAGGGCCTGGAAAAGCAAAGCACGGCCAGTAAAAACACATCAGATAGGTCCAAAAGGAAAACAAATCATGCAAGGAACATGAAAAAAAAAAAAATAAAAAAAAAAAAAAAAAAAGAATAAAAGATGAAAGGCAAAGCAAAGCAAAGCAAAGCAGAGCAAAGCAAAGCTAAAGAAAGGAAAAAATAGCCTGAAACAGCAAACGAAAGCAAGGCCAGGGAAGGCAAAGCAGAGCTAAGGAAAGTAGCAAAAGGAAAAGCAAAGCATAACCAGGAAATGCAAAGCAAGCAAAGGAAAAGCAAAGCACTTTGAGGCAAGGCAAAGCACAGCATGGGTAGGAAAAGCAAACCAGTGCCAGGTCTATAAAGCAAAGCTAAACCAAGGAAAGCATGGCCTGATAAAGCAAAGGAAAGCATGGCCAGGGAAGGCAAAGCAGAGCAAGGAAAAGCAAAGCAAAGGAAAGTAGCACAAGGAAATGCAAAGTATGTTCAGGAGAGAAAGAGCAAAACACTCTGAGGCAAAGCAGGGGCAAGAACAGCAGAGGAAAGGAGGTATGGAAAAGCAAAACTGTGCCAGCAAGAGCAAAGCAAAGCGGAGCGAGGCAAAACAAAGAGAAGCAAAGCGAACGTAGCGAGCTGGCGGCCAGCCCTCCTTTGGGTTCCAAGTGTCTGTGGGGGAGACCGGAGGGCCTCCATGTTGTGTACAGGTGGCAGCCGGACTTGGACAGTGGCTGGACCCTGATCGCCCACTCCTCAGCCTTCTTCACAGCTCCTAGTCCACTGTGACAGCCGGCAAGAACCATGTCTTGCTTTAGCTGGTTTTATATATCTATATACATTTTGTTGTTGTTTGTTGTGGATTTCTTCCACCGTAGTTGTGGGAATCATGTAGTTACTTATTCTCGTTGAAATTCTCACTGAACACTATCACCACACGAGTAGCAGTTAAGGGTCCCCTGGCGGCTCGCCGCATGGCTAGGGACAAAGAATGGACCATGTCGGGCGGCCAGGCCTGCTGCACCCGGCCTCCAGTTCCGAGGGGACAGTGGCTGGGCTGCGGGGAGGCCAAGTTCTGTGTCTGACGGTTTATGCGTTCAGAAATTTACCAACCGACTCAGCAGCAAAATCAGTGAGACAGTCTCCAAAGGAAGCCTAGCACGGCACAGGAGAGCAGAGCAATGCGGATGAAAGCTGAGCGAGACAAAGCAAAGCCCTGCTAGGGAAAAGACCTAGCGGCATAAGGAAAAGCAGTGACAACCAGGGCCTGGAAAAGCAAAGCACGGCCAGAGAAAACACAAGAAAAAGATATAAAAGGAAAATATAAAGCATGGAATGAACATCAAATAAATAAAAAATAATAATAATAATAATAATAAAAAAATGCAAAGCATGACCAGGAAAGGCATAGCATAGCAGAACAAAGTAGAGGAAAGCAAAGGTAAACAAAGGAAAGCATGGCCCCGTAAAGCAAAAAAAAAAAAAAAAGCAAGGCCAGGGAGGGCAAAGCTGAGCAAAGGAAAGTAACACCAGGTAAAGCAAAGCATAACGAGGGAAGACAAAGCAAGCAAAGGACAGCAAAGCACTTTGAGGCAAGGCAAAGCACAGCATGGTTTGGAAAAGCAATGCAGTGCCAGGTCTGTAAACCAAGGAAAGCATGGCCTGATAAAGCAAAACAAAGCAAGGCCAGGGAAGGCAAAGCACAGGAAGGCAAAGCAGAGCAAAGGAAAGTAGTACCAGGAAATGCAAAGCAGTGCTGGGAAAGAGAAAGAAAAAAAATATTAATGAAAAAAAATAAAAACAAACAAACAAACAAAAAATAAATAAAACCACAACAAAGCAAAAAAGTTCAAGGTAAGGCAAATCAGAGCAGGGTTAAGAGAAGCTAAGCAGAGCAGAGAAGGAAAAGCAAAGCAATGCCAGGAATACAAAGCAAAGCAAAGCAAAGCATGGCCAGGCAAGGCAAAGCAGAACAAAAGAAAGTAGCAAAAGGAAAAAGAAAGTAGCAAAAGGAAAAGCAAAGCAGTGCCAGGAATACAAAGTAAAGCAAAACAAAGGTAAGCATGGCCGGAAAATGGAAATGAGAGCAGGAGCAGGTGAGGCAAAAAAGAGCAAGGCAAAGGTAAAAAAAGGCAAGTGTGGCCCCATAAAGCAAAACAAAGCACGGCCAGGGAAGGCAAAGCTGAGCAAAGGAAAGTAGCACCAGGAAAAGCAAAGCATAACTAGGAAAGATAAAGCAAACAAAGGAAAGCAAAGCAGTTTGAGGCGAGGCAAGGCAAAGCACAGCACGGGTAGGAAAAGCAAAGCAGTGCCAGGTCTATAAACCAAAGGTAAACCAAGGAAAACATGGCCAGGGAAGGGAAAGCTGAGCAAATCAAAGCAGAGCAAGGGAACGTAGCACAAGGAAAAGCAAAGCATTGCCAGGAAAGAAACAGCAAAAGAATCTGAGGCAAAGCAAAGCAAAGCTGGGGCAAGAACAGCAGAGGAAAGGAGGTATGGAATAGCAAAACCGTGCCAGCAAGAGCAAAGCAAAGCGGAGCAAGGCAAAACAAAGAGAAGCAAAGCAAACGTAGCGAGCTGGCGGCCAGCCCTCCTTTGGGTTCCAAGTGTCTGTGAGGGGGAGACCGGAGGGCTCCATGTTGTGTGCAGGTGGCAGCCAGACTTGGACAGTGGCTGGACCCTGATCGCCCACTCCTCAGCCTTCTTCACAGCTCCTAGTCCACTGTGACACCGGGCAAGAACCATGTCTTGCTTTAGCTGGTTTTATATATCTATATACATTTTGTTGTTGTTGTTGTTGTGGATTTCTTCCACCGTAGTTGTGGAAATCATGTAGTTACTTACTGTCTTTGAGAACCTCACACACACAACTAGCAGTGTGGCCCACCTGGCAGCTCTCCGCATGGCTAGGGACAAAGAATGGACCATATGGGGCGGCCAGGCCTGCTGCCCCCACGCGCCGGTTCCGAGGGGACAGTGGCTGGGCTGCGGGGAGGCCAAGTTCTGTGTCTGACGGTTTATGCGTTCATAAATTTACCAACCGACTCCGCAGCAAAATCAGTGAGACAGTCTCCAAAAGAAGCCAAGCACGGCACAGGAGAGCAGAGCAATGTGGATGAAAGCTGAGCGAGACAAGGAAAAGCCCTGCTAGGCATAGGGAAAAGCAGTGACAACCAGGGCCTGGAAAAGGAAAGCACGGCCTGTAAAAACACATCAGACAGGTCCAAAATGAAAACAAATCATGCAAGAAACATGAAAAAAATAATAATAATAATAAAAAAAAAGAATAAAAGATGAAAGCCAAAGTAAATCAAAGCAGAGCAAAGGAAAGCATGGCCAGGGAAGGCAAAGCAGAACAAAGAAAGGTAGCACAAGGAAAAGCAAAGCATTTTCAGGAAAGCAAAAGCAAAGCAATCTGAGGCAAAGCTGGGCCAAGAACAGCAGAGGAAAGGAGGTAGGAAAAAGCAAAACTGTGCCAGCAAGAGCAAAGCAAAGCGGAGCAAGGCAAAACAAAGAGAAGCAAAGCAAACGTAGCGAGCTGGAGGCCAGCCCTCCTTTGAGTTCCAAGTGCCTGTTGGGGGGAGACCGGAGGGCTCTCATGTTGTGTACAGGTGGCAGCCAGACTTGGACAGTGGCTGGACCCTGATCACCCCCTCCTCAGCCTTCTTCACAGCTCCTAGTCCACTGTGACAGCCGGCAAGAACCATGTCTTGCTTTAGCAGGTTTTATATATGTATTTACATTTTGTTGTTGTCTGTTGTGTATTTCTCCCACCATAGTTGTGGGAATCATGTAGTTAAGGGAAATCGGAGCAGGGATAAGAGAAGCTAAGCAGAGCAGAGAAGGAAAAGCAAAGCAATGCCTGGAATACAAAGCAAGGCAAAGGAAAGCATGGCCAGGGAAGGCAAAGCAGAGCAAGGAAAAGCAAAGCAAAGGAAAGTAGCACAAGGAAATGCAAAGTATTTCCAGGAGAGAAAGAGCAAAACACTCTGAGGCAAAGCTGGGGCAAGAACAGCAGAGGAAAGGAGGTATGGAAAAGCAAAACTGTGCCAGCAAGAGCAAAGCAAAGCGGAGCAAGGCAAAACAAAGAGAAGCAAAGCAAACGTAGCGAGCTGGCGGCCAGCCCTCCTTTGGGTTCCAAGTGCCTGTTGGGGGGAGACCGGAGGGCCTCCATGTTGTGTACAGGTGGCAGCCGGACTTGGACAGTGGTTGTACCCTGATCGCCCACTCCTCAGCCTTCTTCACAGCTCCTAGTCCACTGTGACAGCCGGCAAGAACCATGTCTTGCTTTAGCTGGTTTTATATATCTATATACATTTTGTTGTTGTCTGTTGTGTATTTCTTCCACCGTAGTTGTGGGAATCATGTAGTTACTTATTCTCATTGAAATTGTCACTGAACACTATCACCACACGAGCAGCAGTTAGGGGTCCCCTGGCAGCTCGCCGCATGGCTGGGGACAAAGAATGGACCATGTCGGGCGGCCAGGCCTGCTGCACCCAGCCTCCAGTTCCGAGGGGACAGTGGCTGGGCTGCGGGGAGGCCAAGTTCTGTGTCCGACGGTTTATGCGTTCAGAAATTTACCAACCGACTCAGCAGCAAAATCAGTGAGACAGTCTCCAAAGGAAGCCTAGCACGGCACAGGAGAGCAGAGCAATGCGGATGAAAGCTGAGCGAGACAAAGCAAAGCCCTGCTAGGGAAAAGACCTAGCGGCATAAGGAAAATCAATGACAAGCAAGGCCTGGAAAAGCAAAGCACGGCCAGAGAAAACACAAGAAAAAGATACAAAAGGAAAACATAAAGTATGGAATGAACATCAAATAAATAAAAAAAATAATAATAATAAAAAAATGCAAAGCATGACCAGGAAAGGCATAGCATAGCAGAACAAAGTAGAGGAAAGCAAAGGTAAACAAAGGAAAGCATGGCCCCGTAAAGCAAAAAAAAAAGCAAGGCCAGGGAGGGCAAAGCTGAGCAAAGGAAAGTAACACCAGGTAAAGCAAAGCATAACGAGGGAAGACAAAGCAAGCAGAGGAAAGCAAAGCACTTTGAGGCAAGGCAAAGCACAGCATGGTTTGGAAAAGCAATGCAGTGCCAGGTCTGTAAACCAAAGGTAAACCAAGGAAAGCATGGCCAGGGAAGGGAAAGCTGAGCAAGTCAAAGCAGAGCAAGGGAACGTAGCACAAGGAAAAGCAAAGCATTTTCAGGAAAGCAAAAGCAAAGCAGTCTGAGGCAAAGCTGGGGCAAGAACAGCAGAGGAAAGGAGGTATGGGAAAGCAAAACTGTGCCACGAAGAGCAAAGCAAAGCGGAATAAGGCAAAACAGAGAGAAGCAAAGCAAACGTAGCGAGCTGGCGGCTAGCCCAGTAAAACCAGTGGGAAAGTCTCTAAAAGAAACCTAGCACAGCACAGGAGAGCAGAGCAATGCGGATAAAAGCTGAGCAAGACAGAGTAAAACCCTGCTAAGAAAAAGAACTAGCGGCATAAGGAAAAGCAGTGACAACCAGGGCCTGGAAAAGGAAAGCACGGCCTGTAAAAACACATCAGATAGGTCCAAAAGAAAAACAAAAGAATGTAATGAACATTTAAATTAAAAAAAAAAAAAAAAAAAAGGAAAAATAATGAGAATAAAAAAAAAAATAGATGCAAAGCATGTCCAGAAAAGGCAAAACATAGCAAGGCAAAGCAGAGCAGAGCGAAGCTAAACAAAGGCAAGCATGGCCCCATAAAGCAAAACAAAGCACGGCGAGGGAAGGCAAAGCTGAGCAAAGGAAAGTAGCACCAGGAAAAGCAAAGCATAACGAGGGAAGACAAAGCAAGCAAAGGACAGCAAAGCACTTTGAGGCAAGGCAAAGCACAGCACGGGTAGGAAAAGCAATGCAGTGCCAGGTCTGTAAACCAAAGGTAAACCAAGGAAAGCATGGCCTGATAAAGCAAAACAAAGCAAGGCCAGGGAAGGCAAAGCACAGGAAGGCAAAGCAGAACAAAGGAAAGTAGTACCAGGAAATGCAAAGCAGTGCTGGTAAAGAGAACGAAAAAAAATATTAATGAAAAAAAATAAAAACAAACAAACAAACAAAAAATAAATAAAACCACAACAAAGCGAAAAAGTTCAAGGTAAGGCAAATCAGAGCAGGGTTAAGAGAAGCTAAGCAGAGCAGAGAAGGAAAAGCAAAGCAATGCCAGGAATACAAAGCAAAGCAAAGCAAAGCATGGCCAGGCAAGGCAAAGCAGAACAAAAGAAAGTAGCAAAAGGAAAAGCAAAGCAGTGCCAGGAATACAAAGTAAAGCAAAACAAAGGTAAGCATGGCCAGAAACTGGAAGTGAGAGCAGGAGCAAGTGAGGCAAAAGAGAGCAAGGCAAAGGTGAAAAAAGGCAAGCGTGGCCCCGTAAAGCAAAACAAAGCACGGCCAAGGAAGGCAAAGCTGAGCAAAGGAAAGTAGCACCAGGAAAAGCAAAGCATAACTAGGAAAGATAAAGCAAACAAAGGAAAGCAAAGCAGTTTGAGGCGAGGCAAGGCAAAGCACAGCACGGGTAGGAAAAGCAAAGCAGTGCCAGGTCTGTAAACCAAAGGTAAACCAAGGAAAGCATGGCCAGGGAAGGGAAAGCAGAGCAAGTCAAAGCAGAGCAAGGGAACGTAGCACAAGGAAAAGCAAAGCATTGCCAGGAAAGAAACAGCAAAAGAATCTGAGGCAAAGCAAAGCAAAGCCGGGGCAAGAACAGCAGAGGAAAGGAGGTATGGAATAGCAAAACCGTGCCAGCAAGAGCAAAGCAAAGCGGAGCAAGGCAAAACAAAGAGAAGCAAAGCAAACGTAGCGAGCTGGCGGCCAGCCCTCCTTTGGGTTCCAAGTGTCTGTGGGGGAGAGATCGGAGGGCTCCATTTTGTGTGCAGGTGGCAGCCAGACTTGGACAGTGGTTGTACCCTGATCGCCCACTCCTCAGCCTTCTTCACAGCTCCTAGTCCACTGTGACACCGGGCAAGAACCATGTCTTGCTTTAGCTGGTTTTATATATATATATATATATATACATTTTGTTGTTGTTTGTTGTGGATTTCTACCACCGTAGTTGTGGGAATCACGTAGTTCCTTACTGTTTTGAGAACCTCACACACACAACTAGCAGTGTGGCCCACCCAAGCCAGCTCTCCGCATGGCTAGGGACAAAGTATGGACCATGTCGGGCGGCCAGGCCTGCTGCCCCCACGCGCCGGTTCCGAGGGGACAGTGGCTGGGCTGCGGGGAGGCCAAGTTCTGTGTCTGACGGTTGATGCGTTCATAAATTTACCAATCGACTCCGCAGCAAAATCAGTGAGACGGTCTCCAAAGGAAGCCTAGCACGGCACAGGAGAGCGGAGCAATGCGGATGAAAGCTGAGCAAGACAAAGCAAAGCCCTGCTATGGAAAAGACCTAGCGGCATAGGGAAAAGCAATGACATCCAGCGCCTGGAAAAGCAAAGCGCGGCCTCTAAAAACACATCAGATAGGTCCAAAAGGAAAACAAAAGAATGCAATGAACACTTAAAAAAAAAAAAAAAAAAAAAAAAAAAAAGCAAAACATGTCCAGAAAAGGCAAAACTTAGCAAGGCAAAGCAGAGCAAGGGAACGTAGCACAAGGAAAAGCAAAGCATTGCCAGGAAAGAAACAGCAAAAGAATCTGAGGCAAAGCAAAGCAAAGCCGGGGCAAGAACAGCAGAGGAAAGGAGGTATGGAAAAGCAAAACTGTGCCAGCAAGAGCAAAGCAAAGCGGAGCAAGGCAAAACAAAGAGGAGCAAAGCGAACGTAGCGAGCTGGCGGCCAGCCCTCCTTTGGGTTCCAAGTGCCTGTTGGGGGGAGACCGGAGGGCTCTCATGTTGTGTGCAGGTGGCAGCCGGACTTGGACAGTGGCTGTACCCTGATCGCCCTCTCCCCAGCCTCCTTCACATCTCCTGGTCCACCGTGACGTTGGGCAAGAACCATGTCTTGCTTTATCTGTTTATTTCTTTATTGTTGCCTTTCTTCCAGCGTAGTTGTGGGAATCATGTTGTTACTTACAGAAAAGACCGTGCTGGGTGTGCAGGCCTGCTGCCCCCTCGTGCCAGTTCCGAGGGAACGGTCGCTGGGCTGCGGGGAGGCCAAGTTCTGTGTCTGACGGTTTATGCGTTCGTAATTATAGCGATCGACTCGGCATCAAAGCCCGCGGGACGGTCTCCGAGAGAAGCCTAGCACGGCACAGGAGAGCAGAGCAATGCGGTTGAAAGCCGAGCAAGGCAAGGCAGAGCCCTGCTAGGGAAAGGACGGCGGGGTTGGTTCCCGGCCGGCAGGTGTTCCCCGCCTCGGGGCGCCGCGGGCGCCTCGTCTAAGCGCTGCGGACAGCAGCCGCCAGGTCTACCCGGGCGCGGTCGCCATGTTTGCTTAGCCGGCGGCGACCTGTAGGGGTCGCTGCAGGTCCGGCCGCGAGAACGGCGTCGGGGTCTGCCCGGCAGCGACGGGAGCGCGGGCGCGAGCGCGTTTGCGAGGGCTCCCGTCCGCGGGTCGGTCGAGCGGTTCCCGAGCGGGTCCGATGGCGCGGAAAGCGTCGGAAATTCCCGGAAAGGTGCGAAAAGTGCCGGAAGGGCCCGTGGGAAAAGCGAAGGAAGGCGGGCCGGCGCTGTCGGTTCCCGGCCGGCGGGTCTCCCCGTGTCCCCCTGAGGTTGCCAGGTCTACCGTGTGCCCCCCGTTGCCGCCACGTGTCCCCGTGTCGTCCTGCGGCCGCCAGGTGTCCCGGTGCCCTCCTGCGGCCGCCAGGTCTCCCCGCGTCCCGCCGAGGTTGCCAGGTCTACCGCATCCCCCCGTCGCCTCGTCTGCCGATCCTGCCGCGGCCGCCTGGTGTCCCCGCGTCGTCCCGCGGCCGCCTGGTCTCCCCGTAGCTTCCTGCGGCCGCCAGGTCTACCCTGCCGCGGTCGCCATGTTTGCTTAGCCGGCGGCGACCTGTAGGGGTCGCTGCAGGTCCGGCCGCGAGAACGGCGTCGGGGTCTGCCCGGCAGCGACGGGAGCGCGCGCGCGCGCGCGTTTGCGAAGGCGCACGTCCGCGGGTCGGTCGAGCGGTTCCCGAGCGGGTCCGATGGCGCGGAAAGCGTCGGAAATTCCCGGAAAGGTGCGAAAAAGCCCGAAAAGGCTGGAAAAGTGCCGGAAGGGCCCGTGGGAAAAGCGAAGGAAGGCGGGCCGGCGCCGTCGGTTCCCGGCCGGCGGGTCCCCCTGAGGTTGCCAGGTCTACCCGCGCGGAGGAAATAGCCGCCGGTCGGGCGGAGGGAACGGCGGCCAGGTCTACCGCGTGTCCGACGGGACTTG
>NW_028137536.1:227500-245000 GCF_965140915.1 Aythya marila
ATCGCCGCGAGGCCGGTCCCAGGCGCCCCCTGCAGACGGGCCTTTTCCCGAAGGACTGTAGACCTGGCGGTCCGACCGAGGCCGGTCCCAAGCGCCCCCTGCAGACGGGCACCCTTTTCCCGAAGGATGGTAGACCTGGCGGCCTGTCCCATGCCCCTCGGAGGCGCCCCGTGCATTTCCCCATTGCTGGGTAGACCTTGCGGCCCGGCCGAGGCCGCTCCCGGGCGCCCCCGGCAGACGAGCTTCCCCCCGCTCCCCCCTCCCCCCCCCCCCCCCCCCCCCCGATTGCTGGGTAGACCTGGCGGCCCTTCGGGGGGCGGCATTTTCCGGCGAATGGTAGACCTGGCGGTCCGTCGGAGCGAAGCGTGCCTCCGCCTCCCCGGCTACGCTCTGCACGGCAGTCCGAGGGACGCTCGCGCCTCTGTCCCGCTTACAGCCGGCACACGGGCTCGCCTGCTCGCCAACGGGCTGTGCCGCTTCGGCTCCTCGCCTTGACGCCACGCTACACCTGGCGGATCGGGGCTGGGAGGGGAAGGGGGAGGAAGAGGGGAGGGGATTCACCTGTCCACTTCAGCACGACGAGGACCGTAGAGCTGGCGGCCGTCAGCTAACGGCGGCTGCCTACGCGCTTTTCTGGAGCCCTTCGCTTTCTTCCCCCGCCCTTCTTTTTGCTTCCCTTCTGCTTTCTCATTCCTTTCTTCATCGATTCGTTGGCTGAACGATCGATCCATCGATTCCTTGATTCATTCACTCACTCATTCACTCACTCATTCATGCACTCATTCACTCATTCATGCACTCATTCACTCACTCACTCATTCATTCATTCATTCATTCATTCATTCACAAATACACCTCTTCTCGTTCCCTCCCTTCCCCCCTTCTCCCCGTTGCCACGCCGCTCTTCCCCAGCAGCCGGCCGAGAAGCAGGGCAGAGCTCAAGATCGCCGCGAGGCGGGGAAGCGCCGTGTAGACGGACGGGGCTGCGGGCGGCGGACAGCCTCTGCCCTCGCGAGCCCGCGAGCCCGAGCCGAAGCGCAAGCCCGAAGCCGACTCCGAGCCCGATCCGCCCCGGCCGCGGAGCCGAGCGTCGCAGGAGGCGAGGCAGCTCCCGCCTGCCCGCCTTTGCGGGGGCCCCGGACGGGGCCCGCCCGGGGAGAAAAACGCTGGAGGCGAGCGCGAGCTCGTCGCTCTGCTCCCTCCCGCGCCATCTAGCTGCCCGCCGGCCGGGACACGGGCTCGGCGGGAGCCTGAAGACCAGCCGGCTTGAAGCTCCGTGCCCGGAATAATGCGGACCCCTCTCGCCTACGTGTGGCGCCGGCTTCCCGCCGAGCGGAGCGGAGCGGAGCGGCCGGCGACGAGCTAGGAGGATTGCCCCTCCCGCCGCCCCCCCGCCCGACGGCTCGGCGGGGCTGCGGCGCGACGGGCGGGGGAGAGGGGGGGAGAGGAGCCGGCGCCGCTCGAGAAGCCGAGAGCGCGGCCGCGCGCGGCCCCTGGCTGCATCGGGCTGCCGCTCGCTCTGCCGTCAGGGGCTCTGGCTCGCCTGCGAGCCACCCGTGCGACTCTGCGTGGCTGGGCGTGTGTCACTGCACTCAGCGATCCGTGCGAAACGAGGCGAAGCGAAGGCGCGCAACGGAAAGGCGGAGCGCCGCCAGCCAAAGCCAGGCCAAGCGGCGCCGGCAAAAGCAAAGCGAAGCGGAGGAGGAACGCCAAAGCGGAGCGAGGCGGAGCAGACGAAGGAAAAGCAAACGAGTGCCACGAACGCGACGCCAAACAAAACTCAGCGCTTCCACGAAAAGCAAAGCGAAGCAGGGCCGGCAAAAGCAAAGCAAAGGGGAGGAACTGGCGGCCGGTCTGCCGCGGGCTCCGAGTGGCTCTGGCGGCGGGTAGACGTGGCGGCCGGAGTCTGAGAGCGAACGCTTTCTCCGCACTCTTTGTACGACCTCTCGTCTCCCCGCCGCCAAGCGGGACCCGTGCTTTCTTGTTGCTGCTGCTGCTGCTGCTGCTTGTGTTTGTTTTTCTTTTTCCCCTTTTTCTTTTTAAAAGCGTGAACGATTCGAATGAATGGCGCCTCCCAGCCGTTCCCCTGCACGCGAGAGGCGTGTGGATAGACCTGGCGGGCCGCCGGAGGGAAGCGTGCGGGCACGCGCCCGTCTGTGCATGCGTGCGTGTGGCCGTGTAGACGAGGCAGCCGGGCCGCTCTCGAGCAGTGGCCGTGACGGCGGGGTAGACCTGACGGCTCCACGAGGCGGGAGGGGGCGGGGGGACAGAGCTGGGAGGAGGGAGAAGTAGACCTGGTGGCTCCACGGGGCGGGAGGGGGCGGGGGGACAGAGCGGGGAGGAGGAGGGAGAAGTAGACCTGGTGGCTCCACGGGGCGGGAGGGGGCGGGGGGACAGAGCGGGGAGGAGGAGGGAGAAGTAGACCTGGTGGCTCCACGGGGCGGGAGGGGGCGGGGGGACAGAGCGGGGAGGAGGAGGGAGAAGTAGACCTGGTGGCTCCACGGGGTGGGAGGGGGCGGGGGGGAGAGAGCGGGGAGGAGGAGGGAGAAGTAGACCTGGTGGCTCCACGAGGCGGGAGGGGGCGGGGGAGAGAGCGGGGAGGAGGGAGAAGTAGACCTGGTCGCTCCACGGGGCCCGGAGGGTGGGAGGGACGGGTAGACGTGGCGGCCTGCATCTGACAGCGGCCGTCTACGCACTTCAATGGCCGCCTCCGCCCCCTCCCCACTTCTCCCTCCCTCTCCTCCGCCCTTTGCAGCCTTTGCAGTGGACGGGGCGGGGCGGGGCGCCGGCGCCGGTCGGGAAGGCGAGGGCGCGGCCCCGGACCCCGGCTGCTTCGGGCCGCAGCTCGCTCTGACGTCAGAGGCTCTTGCTCGGCCGCCAGAGGCTCGCCACCTGTGCCGCGCAGTGCGGCTGACTGCCTGGCCGCTTTGCTTTAGCCGCTTTGCAAAATAACTACTCTTATCTTTACGTTTATTATTAGTTAGTTCTGTTGCCTGTTTTCCGCTGTAGCTTCAGGAATCGTGTCATTCCTTACCGTCTTTCAAAACCTCCCCCACCCCCCTAGTCCTCAGCTCCCCCTCACCCCCCCCCCCCCCCCCCCCCTCCCCCAGCCTCCTCAGGCAAACGGCAGTTGAGCTCAGGTGGCGGCTCCCCAGTCAGCGGGGGTCCTGGAATAGACTTGGCTGGGTGGCCGACCCCCGCACCCCCACCTGCCAGCTGCGAAGGGACGGTTGGCGGGCTGTGGGGAGGCCGAAGTAGGTGACCCAGCGTTCCTGTGTGTGTAAACGCATCAAAAGAGCAAAAAACAAAGCGGAGTAGGAACGGCAAAGCAGAGCAAAGAAAAGGAAATCGGTGCCGGGAATACAAACCAAAACCCCCCAGAAAGATGCAGCTCTAAGGAAAGCATGTCGAAGCAGGTGCGGGAAAAGCAAAGCGGGGAAGAGCGACGATAAGTAAAGCGAGGAAAAGGAAAGCAAAGCAAAACGAACCCAAATCATTGGGAATCGTGTAATGTCGCTTATCGTCCTAAAAAACCTCACCCAAGCCCGTCCCCAGACGAACAGCAGCAGCGGGACCCACCTGGCGGCTCGCCGGACGGCGGGGGATGAGGAATAGACCATGCTGGGTGGGTGGCCAGGCTTCCTGTCGCCACCCTCCAGCTCCCGGGGGACAGTCGTCGGGCTGCGGGGAGGGAGGCCACGGTGTGCGCCTGAGGCTTTATGCGTTCATAAATACACCGATCGACTCGTCGCCCAAATCGGTGCGACGGTCTGCAAAAGAAGCCTACCTAGCACGGCAAAGCAGAGCTGAGCAATGCAACGCAAAGCAGAGCGAGACAAAGCAAAGCCCTGCTAGGGAAAAGAAAGAGGCAAAAGGAAAAGCAAAGCCAAGAAGGGCCGCGAAAAGCAAAAGCAAGCAGGGCAAGAAAAACCAAAGCAGAAGAGGTCCAGGAAAAGAAAAGTGGTGTCACGAATACAAAGTAAAGCAAAGCAAAGCAAGGCAGGGCCGGCTAAAGCAAAACAAAGAAGGGTGGGGAAAAACAAACAAACAAACAAAAAAAAACTAAGCTAAGGATTTCCTGGGGGGTGGGGGAAAGAAAAGCGGTATCTTGAATACAACGTCAAGCAAAACAAAGCGAGGCAGGGCCAGCAAAAGCAAAACAAAGAAAGGCGAGAAAAACCAAAGCAAAAGAGGTCCAGGAAAAGAAAAGCGGTGTCTTGAATACAACGTCAAGCAAAACAAAGCGAGGCAGGACCAGCAAAAGCAAAGCAAAGAAGGGCGAGAAAAACCAAAGCAAAGGAGGTCCAGGGAAAGAAAAGCGGTGTCACGAATACAAAGTCAAGCAAAACGAAACAAAGCGAGGCCAGGAAAAGCAAAGCACGGTCAGGAAGAGAAAATCCAAAGTAAAACAGGGCCAGGAAAAGCGAAGCAGTGCCTTGAATACAAAGCGAAGCGAAGCAACGCAGGGCCAGGGAAAGCAAAGCAAAGCAAAACGGTGCTGCCAAAACAAAATGCGGAGTTAACTTAGCGTCAGTCGAAATCGCACCCCCCACCCACCCCAGAGGAAAAGGGGCCCATTGCTGGCTTACGGGGAGCTGGGCGTTTGAGAAGGCCAGGGTGTGGCAGCGGCCCCCGGTTGCCTCGGGCTGCCTCTCGCTCTCGCTCTGACATCAGAGGCTCCTGCTCGGCCGCGAACGGCTCCCCACCTGTGCCACTCAGTTTGGCTGGCTGCCTGGCTGCTTTGCTTTAGCTGCTTATCATTATATAAATTAATAATAACAATAATAATAATAATAATAATAATAATAATAATAATAATAATAATGCTATTATTATATACTACTAAAAAGTTATTAGAAATAAAAGTATTAAATAGTAATAGAAATAAATATCATTAAAACGTAATACAAATAGTAGAAGTAGGAATAATAATAGTCTTCTCCGTCTGTTTCCCCCTTTCGTTTTAGGAATCGAGTAGTTATTGATTGTTGTTCTCAACCCACACCCCTCCCCAGACGAATAGCAACGGAGCCCACCTGCTGGCTCTCCGCACAACGGTGGGCAACAGAATAGACCTGGCCCGGTAGCCAGATCCCTGTCCCTGCCCGCCAGCTGCGAGGGGACAGCTGCCGGGCTGCGGGCCGGCTAACTTTTCTGTGTGTTCGGAAACAAGTTTCATGAACTTCTTTATGCATTCATAAAGACAGCAAAGCTAAGGAAAGGAGCACAGGGAAAAACAAAGCGGTGCCACGAAAGGGAAAGCCAAGGAAAGAAAGCACTTTGAGGCAAAGCAAAGCACAGCGAGGCAAAGAAAGGTCCAGAAGAGCAGAGAAGGGAAAGCAAAGCACTGACAGGAATACGAAGCAAAGAAATAAAAAATAAAGCATGACCGCACAAGTAAAAACGTAGCAGGCTGAGGAAAGAAAAAGCAAAACAAAGCAAAGCAAAGCAAAGCAAAGCAAAGCAAAGCAAAGCAAAGCAAAGCAAAGCAAAGCAAAGCAAAGCAGCACAAGGAACAACACAGCATTTCCAGGAGAGAAAAAGCAAAGCAATCTGAGGCAAGAACAGCAGAGGAAAGGAGGTATGGAAAAGCAAAACTGTGCCAGCAAGAGCAAAGCAAAGCAGACCAAGGCAAAACAAAGAGAAGCAGAGTGAATGTAGCGAGCTGGCGGCCAGCCCTCCTTTGGGTTCCAAGTGTCTGTGGGGGGGAGACCGGAGGGCTCCATGTTGTGTACAGGTGGCAGCCAGACTCGGACAGTGGCTGTACCCTGACAGCTCTCTCCCCAGCCTCCTTCACATCTCCTAGTCCACCGTGACGTTTTATATATCTCTATCTATTTTGTTGTTGTTGTTGTTCTTGTGGTGGATTTCTTCCACCGTAGTTGTGGGAATCGTGTAGTTCCTTACTGGCCCACCCAAGCCAGCTCGCCGCGTGGCTGGGGACAAAGAATGGACCATGTCGGGCGGCCAGGCCTGCTGCCCCCACGCGCCGGTTCCGAGGGGACAGTGGCTGGGCTGCGGGGAGGCCAAGTTCTGTGTCTGACGGTTTATGCGTTCATAAATTTACCAATCGACTCAGCAGCAAAATCAGTGAGACGGTCTCCAAAGGAAACCTAGCACGGCACAGGAGAGCAGAGCAATGTGGATGAAAGCTGAGCGAGACAAGGAAAAGCCCTGCTAGGCATAGGGAAAAGCAGTGACAACCAGGGCCTGGAAAAGCAAAGCACGGCCAGTAAAAACACATCAGATAGGTCCAAAAGGAAAACAAATCATGCAAGGAACATGAAAAAAAAAAATAAATTAAAAAAAAAAAAAAAAAAAAAAAGAATAAAAGATGAAAGGCAAAGCAAAGCAAAGCAAAGCAGAGCAAAGCAAAGCTAAAGAAAGGAAAAAATGGCCTGAAACAGCAAACGAAAGCAAGGCCAGGGAAGGCAAAGCAGAGCAAAGGAAAGTAGCACCAGGAGAAGCAAAGCATAACCAGGAAATGCAAAGCAAGCAAAGGAAAGCAAAGCACTTTGAGGCAAGGCAAAGCACAGCACGGGTAGGAAAGGCAGAGCAGTGCCAGGTCTATAAAGCAGAGCTAAACCAAGGAAAGCGTGGCCAGGGAAGGGAAAGCTGAGCAAGTCAAAGCAGAGCAAAGGAACGTAGCACAAGGAAAAGCAAAGCATTTTCAGGAAAGCAAAAGCAAAACAGTCTGAGGCAAAGCTGGGGCAAGAACAGCAGAGGAAAGGAGGTATGGGAAAGCAAAACTGTGCCAGCAAGAGCAAAGCAAAGCGGAGCAAGGCAAAACAGAGAGAAGCAAAGCAAACGTAAGGAGCTTGCGGCTAGCTCAGTAAAACCAGTGGGACAGTCTCCAAAAGAAACCTAGCACAACACAGGACAGCAGGGCAATGCGGATAAAAGCTGAGCAAGACAGAGTAAAACCCTGCTAAGGAAAAGCCCTGCTAGGCATAGGGAAAAGCAGTGACAACCAGGGCCTGGAAAAGGAAAGCACGGCCTGTAAAAACACATCAGATAGGTCCAAAAGGAAAACAAAAGAATGTAATGATCATTTAAAGAAAAATAAATAAAAAAATAATAATAACAATAAAAAAAAAAGATGCAAAGCATGTCCAGAAAAGGCAAAACATAGCAAGGCAAAGCAGAGCAGAGCGAAGCTAAACAAAGGCAAGCATGGCCCTATAAAGCAAAACAAAGCACGGCCAGGGAAGGCAAAGCTGAGCAAAGGAAAGTAGCACCAGGAAAAGCAAAGCAGTGCCAGGAAAGAGAAAGAAGTCAAAGTAAATAAATAAATAAAAAAAGAAAAAAAAAAAAAAAAAAAAAAAAAACACCAATAAAAAGCACAACAAAGCGAAAAAGTTTGAGGTAAGGCAAATCAGAGCAGGGTGAAGAGAAGCTAAGCAGAGCAGAGAAGGAAAAGCAAAGCAATGCCAGGAATACAAAGCAAGGCAAAGCAAAGCATGGCCAGGCAAGGCAAAGCAGAACAAAAGAAAGTAGCAAAAGGAAAAGCAAAGCAGTGCCAGGAATACAAAGTAAAGCAAAACAAAGGTAAGCATGACCAGAAACTGGAAGTGAGAGCAGGAGCAGGCGAGGCAAAAGAGAGCAAGGCAAAGGTAAAAAAAGGCAAGCGTGGCCCCGTAAAGCAATACAAAGCACGGCCAAGGAAGGCAAAGCTGAGCAAAGGAAAGTAGCACCAGGAGAAGCAAAGCATAACCAGGGAAGACAAAGCAAACAAAGGAAAGCAAAGCAGTTTGAGGCGAGGCAAGGCAAAGCACAGCACGGGTAGGAAAAGCAAAGCAGTGCCAGGTCTATAAAGCAGAGCTAAACCAAGGAAAGCATGGCCAGGGAAGGGAAAGCAGAGCAAGTCAAAGCAGAGCAAGGGAACGTAGCACAAGGAAAAGCAAAGCATTTTCAGGAAAGCAAAAGCAAAGCAGTCTGAGGCAAAGCTGGGGCAAGAACAGCAGAGGAAAGGAGATATGGGAAAACAAAACTGTGCCAGCAAGAGCAAAGCAAAGCGGAGTAAGGCAAAACAAAAAGAAGCAAAGCAAACGTAAGGAGCTTGCGGCTAGCCCAGTAAAACCAGTGGGACAGTCTCCAAAAGAAACCTAGCACAGCACAGGAGAGCAGAGCAATGCGGATAAAAGCTGAGCAAGACAGAGTAAAACCCTGCTAAGGAAAAGACCGAGCGGCATAAGGAAAAGCAGTGACAACCAGGGCCTGGAAAAGGAAAGCACGGTCTGTAAAAACACATCAGATAGGTCCAAAAGGAAAACAAAAGAATGCAATGAACATTTAAAGGAAAAAAAAAAAAAAAGAATAAATAATAATAATAATAAAAGAAATAGATGCAAAGCATGTCCAGAAAAGGCAAAACATAGCAAGGCAAAGCAGAGCAGAGCAAAGCTAAACAAAGGCAAGCATGGCCCCGTAAAGCAAAACAAAGCACGGCCAGGGAAGGCAAAGCTGAGCAAAGGAAAGTAGCACCAGGAAAAGCAAAGCAGTGCCAGGAAAGAGAAAGAAGTGAAAATAAATAAATAAATAAATAAATAAAAAACGAACAACAAAAAAAAAATAAAACAGCAATAAAAAGCACAACAAAGCGAAAAAGTTTGAGGTAAGGCAAATCAGAGCAGGGTTAAGAGAAGCTAAGCAGAGCAGAGAAGGAAAAGCAAAGCAATGCCAGGAATACAAAGCAAAGCAAAGCAAAGCATGGCCAGGCAAGGCAAAGCAGAACAAAAGAAAGTAGCAAAAGGAAAAGCAAAGCAGTGCCAAGAATACAAAGTAAAGCAAAACAAAGGTAAGCATGGCTGGAAACTGGAAGTGAGAGCAGGAGCAAGTGAGGCAAAAGAGAGCAAGGCAAAGGTGAAAAAAGGCAAGCATGGCCCCGTAAAGCAATACAAAGCATGGCCAAGGAAGGCAAAGCTGAGCAAAGGAAAGTAGCACCAGGAAAAGCAAAGCATAACCAGGGAAGACAAAGCAAACAAAGGAAAGCAAAGCAGTTTGAGGCGAGGCAAGGCAAAGCACAGCACGGGTAGGAAAAGCAAAGCAGTGCCAGGTCTATAAAGCAGAGCTAAACCAAGGAAAGCATGGCCAGGGAAGGCAAAGCAGAGCAAGGAAAAGCAAAGCAAAGGAAAGTAGCACAAGGAAATGCAAAGTATGTTCAGGAGAGAAAGAGCAAAACACTCTGAGGCAAAGCAGGGGCAAGAACAGCAGAGGAAAGGAGGTATGGAAAAGCAAAACTGTGCCAGCAAGAGCAAAGCAAAGCGGAGCGAGGCAAAACAAAGAGAAGCAAAGCGAACGTAGCGAGCTGGCGGCCAGCCCTCCTTTGGGTTCCAAGTGTCTGTGGGGGAGACCGGAGGGCCTCCATGTTGTGTACAGGTGGCAGCCGGACTTGGACAGTGGCTGGACCCTGATCGCCCACTCCTCAGCCTTCTTCACAGCTCCTAGTCCACTGTGACACCCGGCAAGAACCATGTCTTGCTTTAGCTGGTTTTATATATCTATATACATTTTGTTGTTGTTTGTTGTGGATTTCTTCCACCGTAGTTGTGGGAATCATGTAGTTACTTATTCTCGTTGAAATTCTCACTGAACACTATCACCACACGAGTAGCAGTTAAGGGTCCCCTGGCGGCTCGCCGCATGGCTAGGGACAAAGAATGGACCATGTCGGGCGGCCAGGCCTGCTGCACCCGGCCTCCAGTTCCGAGGGGACAGTGGCTGGGCTGCGGGGAGGCCAAGTTCTGTGTCTGACGGTTTATGCGTTCAGAAATTTACCATTCGACTCAGCAGCAAAATCAGTGAGACAGTCTCCAAAGGAAGCCTAGCACGGCACAGGAGAGCAGAGCAATGCGGATGAAAGCTGAGCGAGACAAAGCAAAGCCCTGCTAGGGAAAAGACCTAGCGGCATAAGGAAAAGCAGTGACAACCAGGGCCTGGAAAAGCAAAGCACGGCCAGAGAAAACACAAGAAAAAGATATAAAAGGAAAATATAAAGCATGGAATGAACATCAAATAAATAAAAAATAATAATAATAATAATAATAAAAAAATGCAAAGCATGACCAGGAAAGGCATAGCATAGCAGAACAAAGTAGAGGAAAGCAAAGGTAAACAAAGGAAAGCATGGCCCCGTAAAGCAAAAAAAAAAAAAAAAGCAAGGCCAGGGAGGGCAAAGCTGAGCAAAGGAAAGTAACACCAGGTAAAGCAAAGCATAACGAGGGAAGACAAAGCAAGCAAAGGACAGCAAAGCACTTTGAGGCAAGGCAAAGCACAGCATGGTTTGGAAAAGCAATGCAGTGCCAGGTCTGTAAACCAAGGAAAGCATGGCCTGATAAAGCAAAACAAAGCAAGGCCAGGGAAGGCAAAGCACAGGAAGGCAAAGCAGAACAAAGGAAAGTAGTACCAGGAAATGCAAAGCAGTGCTGGGAAAGAGAAAGAAAAAAAATATTAATGAAAAACAAACAAACAAACAAACAAACAAAAAATAAATAAAACCACAACAAAGCGAAAAAGTTCAAGGTAAGGCAAATCAGAGCAGGGTTAAGAGAAGCTAAGCAGAGCAGAGAAGGAAAAGCAAAGCAATGCCAGGAATACAAAGCAAAGCAAAGCAAAGCATGGCCAGGCAAGGCAAAGCAGAACAAAAGAAAGTAGCAAAAGGAAAAAGAAAGTAGCAAAAGGAAAAGCAAAGCAGTGCCAGGAATACAAAGTAAAGCAAAACAAAGGTAAGCATGGCCGGAAAATGGAAATGAGAGCAGGAGCAGGTGAGGCAAAAAAGAGCAAGGCAAAGGTAAAAAAAGGCAAGTGTGGCCCCATAAAGCAAAACAAAGCACGGCCAGGGAAGGCAAAGCTGAGCAAAGGAAAGTAGCACCAGGAAAAGCAAAGCATAACTAGGAAAGATAAAGCAAACAAAGGAAAGCAAAGCAGTTTGAGGCGAGGCAAGGCAAAGCACAGCACGGGTAGGAAAAGCAAAGCAGTGCCAGGTCTATAAACCAAAGGTAAACCAAGGAAAACATGGCCAGGGAAGGGAAAGCTGAGCAAATCAAAGCAGAGCAAGGGAACGTAGCACAAGGAAAAGCAAAGCATTGCCAGGAAAGAAACAGCAAAAGAATCTGAGGCAAAGCAAAGCAAAGCTGGGGCAAGAACAGCAGAGGAAAGGAGGTATGGAAAAGCAAAACCGTGCCAGCAAGAGCAAAGCAAAGCGGAGCAAGGCAAAACAAAGAGAAGCAAAGCAAACGTAGCGAGCTGGCGGCCAGCCCTCCTTTGGGTTCCAAGTGTCTGTGAGGGGGAGACCGGAGGGCTCCATGTTGTGTGCAGGTGGCAGCCAGACTTGGACAGTGGCTGGACCCTGATCGCCCACTCCTCAGCCTTCTTCACAGCTCCTAGTCCACTGTGACACCGGGCAAGAACCATGTCTTGCTTTAGCTGGTTTTATATATCTATATACATTTTGTTGTTGTTGTTGTTGTGGATTTCTTCCACCGTAGTTGTGGAAATCATGTAGTTACTTACTGTCTTTGAGAACCTCACACACACAACTAGCAGTGTGGCCCACCTGGCAGCTCTCCGCATGGCTAGGGACAAAGTATGGACCATATGGGGCGGCCAGGCCTGCTGCCCCCACGCGCCGGTTCCGAGGGGACAGTGGCTGGGCTGCGGGGAGGCCAAGTTCTGTGTCTGACGGTTTATGCGTTCATAAATTTACCAACCGACTCCGCAGCAAAATCAGTGAGACAGTCTCCAAAAGAAGCCAAGCACAGCACAGGAGAGGAGGGCAATGCGGATGAAAGCTGAGCGAGACAAGGAAAAGCCCTGCTAGGCATAGGGAAAAGCAGTGACAACCAGGGCCTGGAAAAGGAAAGCACGGCCTGTAAAAACACATCAGACAGGTCCAAAATGAAAACAAATCATGCAAGAAACATGAAAAAAATAATAATAATAATAAAAAAAAAGAATAAAAGATGAAAGCCAAAGTAAATCAAAGCAGAGCAAAGGAAAGCATGGCCAGGGAAGGCAAAGCAGAACAAAGAAAGGTAGCACAAGGAAAAGCAAAGCATTTTCAGGAAAGCAAAAGCAAAGCAATCTGAGGCAAAGCTGGGCCAAGAACAGCAGAGGAAAGGAGGTAGGAAAAAGCAAAACTGTGCCAGCAAGAGCAAAGCAAAGCGGAGCAAGGCAAAACAAAGAGAAGCAAAGCAAACGTAGCGAGCTGGAGGCCAGCCCTCCTTTGAGTTCCAAGTGCCTGTTGGGGGGAGACCGGAGGGCTCTCATGTTGTGTACAGGTGGCAGCCAGACTTGGACAGTGGCTGGACCCTGATCACCCCCTCCTCAGCCTTCTTCACAGCTCCTAGTCCACTGTGACAGCCGGCAAGAACCATGTCTTGCTTTAGCAGGTTTTATATATGTATTTACATTTTGTTGTTGTCTGTTGTGTATTTCTCCCACCATAGTTGTGGGAATCATGTAGTTAAGGGAAATCGGAGCAGGGTTAAGAGAAGCTAAGCAGAGCAGAGAAGGAAAAGCAAAGCAGTGCCTGGAATACAAAGCAAGGCAAAGGAAAGCATGGCCAGGGAAGGCAAAGCAGAGCAAGGAAAAGCAAAGCAAAGGAAAGTAGCACAAGGAAATGCAAAGTATTTCCAGGAGAGAAAGAGCAAAACACTCTGAGGCAAAGCCGGGGCAAGAACAGCAGAGGAAAGGAGGTATGGAAAAGCAAAACTGTGCCAGCAAGAGCAAAGCAAAGTGGAGCAAGGCAAAACAAAGAGAAGCAAAGCAAACGTAGCGAGCTGGCGGCCAGCCCTCCTTTGGGTTCCAAGTGCCTGTTGGGGGGAGACCGGAGGGCCTCCATGTTGTGTACAGGTGGCAGCCGGACTTGGACAGTGGTTGTACCCTGATCGCCCACTCCTCAGCCTTCTTCACAGCTCCTAGTCCACTGTGACAGCCGGCAAGAACCATGTCTTGCTTTAGCTGGTTTTATATATCTATATACATTTTGTTGTTGTTTGTTGTGGATTTCTTCCACCGTAGTTGTGGGAATCATGTAGTTACTTATTCTCATTGAAATTGTCACTGAACACTATCACCACACGAGCAGCAGTTAGGGGTCCCCTGGCAGCTCGCCGCATGGCTGGGGACAAAGAATGGACCATGTCGGGCGGCCAGGCCTGCTGCACCCAGCCTCCAGTTCCGAGGGGACAGTGGCTGGGCTGCGGGGAGGCCAAGTTCTGTGTCTGACGGTTTATGCGTTCAGAAATTTACCAACCGACTCAGCAGCAAAATCAGTGAGACGGTCTCCAAAGGAAGCCTAGCACGGCACAGGAGAGCAGAGCAATGCGGATGAAAGCTGAGCGAGACAAAGCAAAGCCCTGCTAGGGAAAAGACCTAGCGGCATAAGGAAAATCAATGACAAGCAAGGCCTGGAAAAGCAAAGCACGGCCAGAGAAAACACAAGAAAAAGATACAAAAGGAAAACATAAAGTATGGAATGAACATCAAATAAATAAAAAAAAATAATAATAATAAAAAAATGCAAAGCATGACCAGGAAAGGCATAGCATAGCAGAACAAAGTAGAGGAAAGCAAAGGTAAACAAAGGAAAGCATGGCCCCGTAAAGGAAAAAAAAAAGCAAGGCCAGGGAGGGCAAAGCTGAGCAAAGGAAAGTAACACCAGGTAAAGCAAAGCATAACGAGGGAAGACAAAGCAAGCAGAGGAAAGCAAAGCACTTTGAGGCAAGGCAAAGCACAGCATGGTTTGGAAAAGCAATGCAGTGCCAGGTCTGTAAACCAAAGGTAAACCAAGGAAAGCATGGCCAGGGAAGGGAAAGCAGAGCAAGTCAAAGCAGAGCAAGGGAACGTAGCACAAGGAAAAGCAAAGCATTTTCAGGAAAGCAAAAGCAAAGCACTCTGAGGCAAAGCTGGGGCAAGAACAGCAGAGGAAAGGAGGTATGGGAAAGCAAAACTGTGCCACGAAGAGCAAAGCAAAGCGGAATAAGGCAAAACAGAGAGAAGCAAAGCAAACGTAGCGAGCTGGCGGCTAGCCCAGTAAAACCAGTGGGAAAGTCTCTAAAAGAAACCTAGCACAGCACAGGAGAGCAGAGCAATGCGGATAAAAGCTGAGCAAGACAGAGTAAAACCCTGCTAAGAAAAAGAACTAGCGGCATAAGGAAAAGCAGTGACAACCAGGGCCTGGAAAAGGAAAGCACGGCCTGTAAAAACACATCAGATAGGTCCAAAAGAAAAACAAAAGAATGTAATGAACATTTAAATTAAAAAAAAAAAAAAAAAAAAAAGGAAAAATAATGAGAATAAAAAAAAAATAGATGCAAAGCATGTCCAGAAAAGGCAAAACATAGCAAGGCAAAGCAGAGCAGAGCGAAGCTAAACAAAGGCAAGCATGGCCCCATAAAGCAAAACAAAGCACGGCGAGGGAAGGCAAAGCTGAGCAAAGGAAAGTAGCACCAGGAAAAGCAAAGCATAACGAGGGAAGACAAAGCAAGCAAAGGACAGCAAAGCACTTTGAGGCAAGGCAAAGCACAGCACGGGTAGGAAAAGCAATGCAGTGCCAGGTCTGTAAACCAAAGGTAAACCAAGGAAAGCATGGCCTGATAAAGCAAAACAAAGCAAGGCCAGGGAAGGCAAAGCACAGGAAGGCAAAGCAGAACAAAGGAAAGTAGTACCAGGAAATGCAAAGCAGTGCTGGGAAAGAGAACGAAAAAAAATATTAATGAAAAAAAATAAAAACAAACAAACAAACAAAAAATAAATAAAACCACAACAAAGCGAAAAAGTTCAAGGTAAGGCAAATCAGAGCAGGGTTAAGAGAAGCTAAGCAGAGCAGAGAAGGAAAAGCAAAGCAATGCCAGGAATACAAAGCAAAGCAAAGCAAAGCATGGCCAGGCAAGGCAAAGCAGAACAAAAGAAAGTAGCAAAAGGAAAAGCAAAGCAGTGCCAGGAATACAAAGTAAAGCAAAACAAAGGTAAGCATGGCCAGAAACTGGAAGTGAGAGCAGGAGCAAGTGAGGCAAAAGAGAGCAAGGCAAAGGTGAAAAAAGGCAAGCGTGGCCCCGTAAAGCAAAACAAAGCACGGCCAAGGAAGGCAAAGCTGAGCAAAGGAAAGTAGCACCAGGAAAAGCAAAGCATAACTAGGAAAGATAAAGCAAACAAAGGAAAGCAAAGCAGTTTGAGGCGAGGCAAGGCAAAGCACAGAAGGTGTAGGAAAAGCAAAGCAGTGCCAGGTCTGTAAACCAAAGGTAAACCAAGGAAAGCATGGCCAGGGAAGGGAAAGCAGAGCAAGTCAAAGCAGAGCAAGGGAACGTAGCACAAGGAAAAGCAAAGCATTGCCAGGAAAGAAACAGCAAAAGAATCTGAGGCAAAGCAAAGCAAAGCCGGGGCAAGAACAGCAGAGGAAAGGAGGTATGGAATAGCAAAACCGTGCCAGCAAGAGCAAAGCAAAGCGGAGCAAGGCAAAACAAAGAGAAGCAAAGCAAACGTAGCGAGCTGGCGGCCAGCCCTCCTTTGGGTTCCAAGTGTCTGTGGGGGAGAGATCGGAGGGCTCCATTTTGTGTGCAGGTGGCAGCCAGACTTGGACAGTGGCTGTACCCTGATCGCCCACTCCTCAGCCTTCTTCACAGCTCCTAGTCCACTGTGACACCGGGCAAGAACCATGTCTTGCTTTAGCTGGTTTTATATATATATATATATATATACATTTTGTTGTTGTTTGTTGTGGATTTCTACCACCGTAGTTGTGGGAATCACGTAGTTCCTTACTGTCTTTGAGAACCTCACACACACAACTAGCAGTGTGGCCCACCCAAGCCAGCTCGCCGCATGGCTAGGGACAAAGTATGGACCATGTCGGGCGGCCAGGCCTGCTGCCCCCACGCGCCGGTTCCGAGGGGACAGTGGCTGGGCTGCGGGGAGGCCAAGTTCTGTGTCTGACGGTTTATGCGTTCAGAAATTTACCAATCGACTCAGCAGCAAAATCAGTGAGACGGTCTCCAAAGGAAGCCTAGCACGGCACAGGAGAGCGGAGCAATGCGGATGAAAGCTGAGCAAGACAAAGCAAAGCCCTGCTATGGAAAAGTCCTAGCGGCATAGGGAAAAGCAATGACATCCAGCGCCTGGAAAAGCAAAGCGCGGCCTCTAAAAGCACATTAAAAAGGTCCAAAAGGAAAACAAAAGAATGCAATGAACACTTAAAAAAAAAAAAAAAAGCAAAACATGTCCAGAAAAGGCAAAACATAGCGAGGCAAAGCAGAGCAAGGGAACGTAGCACAAGGAAAAGCAAAGCATTGCCAGGAAAGAAACAGCAAAAGAATCTGAGGCAAAGCAAAGCAAAGCCGGGGCAAGAACAGCAGAGGAAAGGAGGTATGGAAAAGCAAAACTGTGCCAGCAAGAGCAAAGCAAAGCGGAGCAAGGCAAAACAAAGAGAAGCAAAGCGAACGTAGCGAGCTGGCGGCCAGCCCTCCTTTGGGTTCCAGGTGTCTGTTGGGGGGAGACCGGAGGGCTCTCATGTTGTGTGCAGGTGGCAGCCGGACTTGGACAGTGGCTGTACCCTGATCGCCCTCTCCCCAGCCTCCTTCACATCTCCTGGTCCACCGTGACGTTGGGCAAGAACCATGTCTTGCTTTATCTGTTTATTTCTTTATTGTTGCCTTTCTTCCAGCGTAGTTGTGGGAATCATGTTGTTACTTACAGAAAAGACCGTGCTGGGTGTGCAGGCCTGCTGCCCCCTCGTGCCAGTTCCGAGGGAACGGTCGCTGGGCTGCGGGGAGGCCAAGTTCTGTGTCTGACGGTTTATGCGTTCGTAATGATAGCGATCGACTCGGCATCAAAAGCCGCGGGACGGTCTCCGAGAGAAGCCTAGCACGGCACAGGAGAGCAGAGCAATGCGGTTGAAAGCCGAGCAAGGCAAGGCAGAGCCCTGCTAGGGAAAGGACGGCGGGGTTGGTTCCCGGCCGGCAGGTGTTCCCCGCCTCGGGGCGCCGCGGGCGCCTCGTCTAAGCGCTGCGGACAGCAGCCGCCAGGTCTACCCGGGCGCGGTCGCCATGTTTGCTTAGCCGGCGGCGACCTGTAGGGGTCGCTGCAGGTCCGGCCGCGAGAACGGCGTCGGGGTCTGCCCGGCAGCGACGGGAGCGCGGGCGCGAGCGCGTTTGCGAGGGCTCCCGTCCGCGGGTCGGTCGAGCGGTTCCCGAGCGGGTCCGATGGCGCGGAAAGCGTCGGAAATTCCCGGAAAGGTGCGAAAAGTGCCGGAAGGGCCCGTTGGAAAAGCGAAGGAAGGCGGGCCGGCGCTGTCGGTTCCCGGCCGGCGGGTCTCCCCGTGTCCCCCTGAGGTTGCCAGGTCTACCGTGTGCCCCCCGTTGCCGCCACGTCTCCCCGTGTCCCCCTGAGGTTGCCAGGTCTACCGTGTGCCCCCCGTTGCCGCCACGTGTCCCCGTGTCGTCCTGCGGCCGCCAGGTGTCCCGGTGCCCTCCTGCGGCCGCCAGGTCTCCCCGCGTCCCGCCGA
>NW_028137536.1:250000-252500 GCF_965140915.1 Aythya marila
CCCAGGGCCAGGTACCTAGCGTCCGCGCCTCGGCGGCCTCCCCTCGGCGAGCCACCCGTGTGGTCCCGCGTGCCAGCGCGCTCCCGCCGGCTGCGGCGCCTAGCGCCGGCCCGGTTAGGGGATGGCCGCGGGCCCCGGGCTCCGGGCCGCCAGGGTTGTCGGCCGCCGAGCCGGGCGGAGGTTTAAAGACTCGTGCGGCCCGCGGCGGCCCGCGAGGGCGGGCGGGCTCGCCGTCGGCGGCGGGCGGGGCGCGTCGTTGGGGGGTCGGCGCTCGCGGGCGCGCCGCTCCCCCGCGCTCGCGCGCTCGCTCGCCGCCGGCGGTCCCCGCGCTCGCCCCCCGCGGGCGGCGGGGCCGGAGAGGGGTCGGAGCCCGCTCCTCTCTCCGCGGTCCGGTGTCGGCGGAGACGCCGCGCGCGCGGGCGCGCGGTCGGCCGCCGTCGACCTCGCCCGCGCCTGCAAGGGGCCGAGACGCGCGTCTCGGCTCCCCGCCCCCGCCGAGCGCTCGGCGGCGTGGCGTGCCGCGCCGTGTCCGGCGGCGGCCAGCGGGCCCCGCGCGAGCGGCGGTGGCGGCGGCGGTGGCGGCGGCGGCGGCGGCGCCGCTCGTTCCGTGCCGGCGCGCGCCCGCGGCCTCGCCGTCCCCCAAGCGCCGCGGCGTCTCCCGTCGCTCCCCGCTCGCGACCTCTGTCGGCGCTCCCCGCCCGGCTCGACCCTCGGCCTCGCCGGCCGCGCCGAGCGAGCAGGCGGGCGGGCCGGTGTAGGGGCGTCCCGCAGCCGGTCTCCGCGCGGAGGCGCGGAGAGCGGGCGCCGCTCCTCGTTCCGGTGCCGTCCCGTCGGCCGCCCGGCCGCGCGTCCGCGCGAGGTGCCGCGTGGGCGAGTGCGAAAGCAGGAGCGTGCGTCTGAAGGCGCCGGTGGCCGGAGCGAAAGGGGGTTGGTGGCGTGCGGCTTGCGGGCGAGGCGAGAGCGCGCGGGTGGCCGTCGGGCGGTCGGGCGGCGTGCGTGCGTCCGTCCGTCGCTCGTCCGCCGCCGTGCCGTCGCTCTGGCGGCGCGGGCTCGGGTGGCCGCGTCGGGCCCGGTTGGCGGCGGCGCCGCGGAGGACGCCGGCGTCGGGGCGAGGCGTCGGGCGAGGGAGGCGGGCGGCGCGGCGGTCGCGCCGCCGCGTCTCGCCGGGGCCGGGCCGAGCCGGGCGCCTGGGCCGGCCTCGAAGCGCGAGCCCGGGTCTCGTCGGGCCCGGGGGGGCGGTCGGGAGCGCGGGCTCCCGTCGCTCGGGAGACTCGGCGTCTCCCTCGCCTTTCTTTTTTCGCACGTGTGCTCGTACGGTCAGTGGAGGCGACGCTCGCTCGGCCGCGGCCGCCGTTCCGTCGGTCGGTCGTCGGGTCGGGGAGCGTCCTCGTCAGGGGGTCGCGCGGAGCGGCCCCGGCCCCCCCGCGCGCGCGGGGCGGCGCCGAAAAGGCAGACAACTCTTAGCGGTGGATCACTCGGCTCGTGCGTCGATGAAGAACGCAGCTAGCTGCGAGAATTAATGTGAATTGCAGGACACATTGATCATCGACCCTTCGAACGCACTTTGCGGCCCCGGGTTCCTCCCGGGGCTACGGCTGCCTGAGCGTCGCTTGACGGTCAATCGCCGGCGCCGCCGCCGCGGGGCGGCGGCGCGGCGCGGCTGGGGCGCCTCGCAGGCCCGCGCCGCGTCCGGGCGTCCGGGCCGGCCGGGCCTTCGTGCCCCGAAGTGGAGACCCCCTCGGGGAGCCGGCCGGGCTCCTCGCGCTCCCGGAGCGCGCCCGCGTGGGTGGAGCTCGTGCCCCCCTCTGTCGTCCGGGCGTCCGTCCGTCGTCCCCGAGCGAGCCGCCGGGCTCCGGTGGGTCGGAGGCGCGGCGGCCGCCCTCCCCGCCGGTCCCCGCGCGCGCGCGGCTGTCTGCGGGCAGGGGTTACCGCGCGTGCGGTGCCCGTGCCGTCGTGCTGCCGCGCGCGCGCGCGGTGTGCCGCGCGCCGGGAGGGCGAGTCCGCCGCCGGCCGTCCTCGGGGCGGCGGCGGCGGCGGCTGCGGCGAGGGGGGGGCCCGTCTCCCGCGGCGTGGCGCGTGCCGCGCGCGGTCCGGGCGGCTCGTGGCGGAGCGAGACAGGCGGGCGCGCCGGCGGCGGCGGCGTGGTGGTCGTCGTCGGCGCGCGTCGTTTTCCGTTCGCGACCTCAGGTCAGGCGTGGCGACCCGCTGAATTTAAGCATATTAGTCAGCGGAGGAAAAGAAACTAACGAGGATTCCCTCAGTAACGGCGAGTGAAGAGGGAAGAGCCCAGCGCCGAATCCCCGCCCCGCGGTGGGGCGCGGGAAGTGTGGCGTACGGAAGCCCCCATCCCCGGCGCCGCTCTCGGGGGGCCCAAGTCCTTGTGATCGAGGCCCCTCCCGCGGACGGTGTGAGGCCGGTAGCGGCCCCCCGGCGCGCCGGGCCCAGGGCTTCTCGGAGTCGGGTTGCTTGGGAATGCAGCCCAAAGCGGGTGGTAAACTCC
>NW_028137536.1:257500-285000 GCF_965140915.1 Aythya marila
GCCTGCTCGCCAACGCGCTGTGCCGCTTCGGCTCCTCGCCTTGACGCCACGCTACACCTGGCGGATCGGGGCTGGGAGGGGAAGGGGGAGGAAGAGGGGAGGGGATTCACCTGTCCACTTCAGCACGACGAGGACCGTAGAGCTGGCGGCCGTCAGCTAACGGCGGCTGCCTACGCGCTTTTCTGGAGACCTTCGCTTTCTTCCCCCGCCCTTCTTTTTGCTTCCCTTCTGCTTTCTCATTCCTTTCTTCATCGATTCGTTGGCCGAACGATCGATCCATCGATTCCTTGATTCATTCACTCACTCATTCATTCATTCATTCATTCATTCATTCATTCATTCATTCATTCATTCATTCATTCATTCATTCATTCACAAATACACCTCTTCTCGTTCCCTCCCTTCCCCCCTTCTCCCCGTTGCCACGCCGCTCTTCCCCAGCAGCCGGCCGAGAAGCAGGGCAGAGCTCAAGATCGCCGCGAGGCCGGTCCCAGGCGCCCCCTGCAGACGGGCCTTTTCCCGAAGGACTGTAGACCTGGCGGTCCGACCGAGGCCGGTCCCAAGCGCCCCCTGCAGACGGGCACCCTTTTCCCGAAGGATGGTAGACCTGGCGGCCTGTCCCATGCCCCTCGGAGGCGCCCCGTGCATTTCCCCATTGCTGGGTAGACCTTGCGGCCCGGCCGAGGCCGCTCCCGGGCGCCCCCGGCAGACGAGCTTCCCCCCGCTCCCCCCTCCCCCCCCCCCCCCCCCCCCCCCCCGATTGCTGGGTAGACCTGGCGGCCCTTCGGGGGGCGGCATTTTCCGGCGAATGGTAGACCTGGCGGTCCGTCGGAGCGAAGCGTGCCTCCGCCTCCCCGGCTACGCTCTGCACGGCAGTCCGAGGGACGCTCGCGCCTCTGTCCCGCTTACAGCCGGCACACGGGCTCGCCTGCTCGCCAACGGGCTGTGCCGCTTCGGCTCCTCGCCTTGACGCCACGCTACACCTGGCGGATCGGGGCTGGGAGGGGAAGGGGGAGGAAGAGGGGAGGGGATTCACCTGTCCACTTCAGCACGACGAGGACCGTAGAGCTGGCGGCCGTCAGCTAACGGCGGCTGCCTACGCGCTTTTCTGGAGCCCTTCGCTTTCTTCCCCCGCCCTTCTTTTTGCTTCCCTTCTGCTTTCTCATTCCTTTCTTCATCGATTCGTTGGCCGAACGATCGATCCATCGATTCCTTGATTCATTCACTCACTCATTCATTCATTCATTCATTCATTCATTCATTCATTCATTCATTCATTCATTCATTCACAAATACACCTCTTCTCGTTCCCTCCCTTCCCCCCTTCTCCCCGTTGCCACGCCGCTCTTCCCCAGCAGCCGGCCGAGAAGCAGGGCAGAGCTCAAGATCGCCGCGAGGTGGGGAAGCGCCGTGTAGACGGACGGGGCTGCGGGCGGCGGACAGCCTCTGCCCTCGCGAGCCCGCGAGCCCGAGCCGAAGCGCAAGCCCGAAGCCGACTCCGAGCCCGATCCGCCCCGGCCGCGGAGCCGAGCGTCGCAGGAGGCGAGGCAGCTCCCGCCTGCCCGCCTTTGCGGGGGCCCCGGACGGGGCCCGCCCGGGGAGAAAAACGCTGGAGGCGAGCGCGAGCTCGTCGCTCTGCTCCCTCCCGCGCCATCTAGCTGCCCGCCGGCCGGGACACGGGCTCGGCGGGAGCCTGAAGACCAGCCGGCTTGAAGCTCCGTGCCCGGAATAATGCGTCCCCCTCTCGCCTACGTGTGGCGCCGGCTTCCCGCCGAGCGGAGCGGAGCGGAGCGGCCGGCGACGAGCTAGGAGGATTGCCCCTCCCGCCGCCCCCCCGCCCGACGGCTCGGCGGGGCTGCGGCGCGACGGGCGGGGGAGAGGGGGGGAGAGGAGCCGGCGCCGCTCGAGAAGCCGAGAGCGCGGCCGCGCGCGGCCCCTGGCTGCATCGGGCTGCCGCTCGCTCTGCCGTCAGGGGCTCTGGCTCGCCTGCGAGCCACCCGTGCGACTCTGCGTGGCTGGGCGTGTGTCACTGCACTCAGCGATCCGTGCGAAACGAGGCGAAGCGAAGGCGCGCAACGGAAAGGCGGAGCGCCGCCAGCCAAAGCCAGGCCAAGCGGCGCCGGCAAAAGCAAAGCGAAGCGGAGGAGGAACGGCAAAGCGGAGCGAGGCGGAGCAGACGAAGGAAAAGCAAACGAGTGCCACGAACGCGACGCCAAGCAAAACTCAGCGCTTCCACGAAAAGCAAAGCGAAGCAGGGCCGGCAAAAGCAAAGCAAAGGGGAGGAACTGGCGGCCGGTCTGCCGCGGGCTCCGAGTGGCTCTGGCGGCGGGTAGACGTGGCGGCCGGAGTCTGAGAGCGAACGCTTTCTCCGCACGCTTTGTACGACCTCTCGTCTCCCCGCCGCCAAGCGGGACCCGTGCTTTCTTGTTGCTGCTGCTGCTGCTGCTTGTGTTTGTTTTTCTTTTTCCCCTTTTTCTTTTTAAAAGCGTGAACGATTCGAATGAATGGCGCCTCCCAGCCGTTCCCCTGCACGCGAGAGGCGTGTGGATAGACCTGGCGGGCCGCCGGAGGGAAGCGTGCGGGCACGCGCCCGTCTGTGCATGCGTGCGTGTGGCCGTGTAGACGAGGCAGCCGGGCCGCTCTCGAGCAGTGGCCGTGACGGCGGGGTAGACCTGACGGCTCCACGAGGCGGGAGAGGGCGGGGGGACAGAGCGGGGAGGAGGAGGGAGAAGTAGACCTGGTGGCTCCACGGGGCGGGAGGGGGCGGGGGGACAGAGCGGGGAGGAGGAGGGAGAAGTAGACCTGGTGGCTCCACGGGGCGGGAGGGGGCGGGGGGACAGAGCGGGGAGGAGGAGGGAGAAGTAGACCTGGTGGCTCCACGGGGCGGGAGGGGGCGGGGGGACAGAGCGGGGAGGAGGAGGGAGAAGTAGACCTGGTGGCTCCACGGGGCGGGAGGGGGCGGGGGGGAGAGAGCGGGGAGGAGGAGGGAGAAGTAGACCTGGTGGCTCCACGAGGCGGGAGGGGGCGGGGGAGAGAGCGGGGAGGAGGGAGAAGTAGACCTGGTCGCTCCACGGGGCCCGGAGGGTGGGAGGGACGGGTAGACGTGGCGGCCTGCATCTGACAGCGGCCGTCTACGCACTTCAATGGCCGCCTCCGCCCCCTCCCCACTTCTCCCTCCCTCTCCTCCGCCCTTTGCAGCCTTTGCAGTGGACGGGGCGGGGCGGGGCGCCGGCGCCGGTCGGGAAGGCGAGGGCGCGGCCCCGGACCCCGGCTGCTTCGGGCCGCAGCTCGCTCTGACGTCAGAGGCTCTTGCTCGGCCGCCAGAGGCTCGCCACCTGTGCCGCGCAGTGCGGCTGACTGCCTGGCCGCTTTGCTTTAGCCGCTTTGGAAAATAACTACTCTTATCTTTACGTTTATTATTAGTTAGTTCTGTTGCCTGTTTTCCGCTGTAGCTTCAGGAATCGTGTCATTCCTTACCGTCTTTCAAAACCTCCCCCACCCCCCTAGTCCTCAGCTCCCCCTCACCCCCCCTCCCCCCCCCCCCCCTCCCCCAGCCTCCTCAGGCAAACGGCAGTTGAGCTCAGGTGGCGGCTCCCCAGTCAGCGGGGGTCCTGGAATAGACTTGGCTGGGTGGCCGACCCCCGCACCCCCACCTGCCAGCTGCGAAGGGACGGTCGGCGGGCTGTGGGGAGGCCGAAGTAGGTGACCCAGCGTTCCTGTGTGTGTAAACGCATCAAAAGAGCAAAAAACAAAGCGGAGTAGGAACGGCAAAGCAGAGCAAAGAAAAGGAAATCGGTGCCGGGAATACAAACCAAAACCCCCCAGAAAGATGCAGCTCTAAGGAAAGCATGTCGAAGCAGGTGCGGGAAAAGCAAAGCGGGGAAGAGCGACGATAAGTAAAGCGAGGAAAAGGAAAGCAAAGCAAAACGAACCCAAATCATTGGGAATCGTGTAATGTCGCTTATCGTCCTAAAAAACCTCACCCAAGCCCGTCCCCAGACGAACAGCAGCAGCGGGACCCACCTGGCGGCTCGCCGGACGGCGGGGGATGAGGAATAGACCATGCTGGGTGGGTGGCCAGGCTTCCTGTCGCCACCCTCCAGCTCCCGGGGGACAGTCGTCGGGCTGCGGGGAGGGAGGCCACGGTGTGCGCCTGAGGCTTTATGCGTTCATAAATACACCGATCGACTCGTCGCCCAAATCGGTGTGACGGTCTGCAAAAGAAGCCTACCTAGCACGGCAAAGCAGAGCTGAGCAATGCAACGCAAAGCAGAGCGAGACAAAGCAAAGCCCTGCTAGGGAAAAGAAAGAGGCAAAAGGAAAAGCAAAGCCAAGCAGGGCAAGAAAAACCAAAGCAGAAGAGGTCCAGGAAAAGAAAAGTGGTGTCACGAATACAAAGTAAAGCAAAGCAAAGCGAGGCAGGGCCGGCAAAAGCAAAACAAAGAAGGGTGGGGAAAAACAAACAAACAAACAAAAAAAACCTAAGCTAAGGATTTCCTGGGGGGTGGGGGAAAGAAAAGCGGTATCTTGAATACAACGTCAAGCAAAACAAAGCGAGGCAGGGCCAGCAAAAGCAAAGCAAAGAAGGGCGAGAAAAACCAAAGCAAAGGAGGTCCAGGGAAAGAAAAGCGGTGTCACGAATACAAAGTCAAGCAAAACGAAACAAAGCGAGGCCAGGAAAAGCAAAGCACGGTCAGGAAGAGAAAATCCAAAGTAAAACAGGGCCAGGAAAAGCCAAGCAGTGCCTTGAATACAAAGCGAAGCGAAGCAACGCAGGGCCAGGGAAAGCACAAAGCAAAGCAAAACGGTGCTGCCAAAACAAAATGCGGAGTTAACTTAGCGTCAGTCGAAATCGCACCCCCCACCCACCCATGAGGAAAAGGGGCCCGTTGCTGGCTTACGGGGAGCTGGGCGTTTGAGAAGGCCAGGGTGTGGCAGCGGCCCCCGGTTGCCTCGGGCTGCCTCTCGCTCTCGCTCTGACATCAGAGGCTCCTGCTCGGCCGCGAACGGCTCCCCACCTGTGCCACTCAGTTTGGCTGGCTGCCTGGCTGCTTTGCTTTAGCTGCTTATCATTATATAAAATAATAATAATAATAATAATAATAATAATAATAATAATAATAATAATAATAACAATAACAATAATGCTATTATTATATACTACAAAAAAGTTATTAGAAATAAAAGTATTAAATAGTAATAGAAATAAATATCATTAAAACGTAATACAAATAGTAGAAGTAGGAATAATAATAGTCTTCTCCGTCTGTTTCCCCCTTTCGTTTTAGGAATCGAGTAGTTATTGATTGTTGTTCTCAACCCACACCCCTCCCCAGACGAATAGGAACGGAGCCCACCTGCTGGCTCTCCGGACAACGGTGGGCAACAAAATAGACCTGGCCCGGTAGCCAGATCCCTGTCCCTGCCCGCCAGCTGCGAGGGGACAGCTGCCGGGCTGCGGGCCGGCTAACTTTTCTGTGTGTTCAGAAACAAGTTTCATGAACTTCTTTATGCATTCATAAAGACAGCAAAGCTAAGGAAAGGAGCACAGGGAAAAACAAAGCGGTGCCACGAAAGGGAAAGCCAAGGAAAGAAAGCACTTTGAGGCAAAGCAAAGCACAGCGAGGCTAAGAAAGGTCCAGAAGAGCAGAGAAGGTAAAGCAAAGCACTGACAGGAATACGAAGCAAAGAAATAAAAAATAAAGCATGACCGCACAAGTAAAAAGGTTGCAGGCTCAGGAAAGAAAAAGCAAAACAAAGCAAAGCAAAGCAAAGCAAAGCAAAGTAGCACAAGGAACAACACAGCATTTCCAGGAGAGAAAAAGCAAAGCAATCTGAGGCAAGAACAGCAGAGGAAAGGAGGTATGGAAAAGCAAAACTGTGCCAGCAAGAGCAAAGCAAAGCGGAGCAAGGCAAAACAAAGAGAAGCAGAGTGAACGTAGCGAGCTGGCGGCCAGCCCTCCTTTGGGTTCCAAGGGCCTGTTGGGGGGAGACCGGACGGCTCCATTTTGTGTGCAGGTGGCAGCCAGACTTGGACAGTGGCTGTACCCTGATCGCCCCCTCCTCAGCCTTCTTCACAGCTCCTAGTCCACTGTGACAGCCGGCAAGAACCATGTCTTGCTTTAGCTGGTTTTATATATCTATATACATTTTGTTGTTGTTTGTTGTGGATTTCTTCCAGCGTAGTTGTGGGAATCATGTAGTTACTTACTGTCTCTGAGAACCTCACACACACAACTAGCAGTGTGGCCCACCTGGCAGCTCGCCGCATGGCTAGGGACAAAGTATGGACCATGTCGGGCGGCCAGGCCTAGTGCCCCCACGCGCTGGGTCCGAGGGGACAGTGGCTGGGCTGCGGGGAGGCCAAGTTCTGTGTCTGATGGTTTATGCGTTCAGAAATTTACCAACCGACTCAGCAGCAAAATCAGTGAGACGGTCTCCAAAAGAAGCCTAGCACGGCACAGGAGAGCAGAGCAATGCGGATAAAAGCTGAGCAAGACAGAGTAAAACCCTGCTAAGGAAAAGCCCTGCTAGGCATAGGGAAAAGCAGTGACAACCAGGGCCTGGAAAAGGAAAGCACGGCCTGTAAAAACACATCAGATAGGTCCAAAAGGAAAACAAAAGAATGTAATGAACATTTAAAGAAAAATAAATAAAGAAATAAATAATAATGATAATAAAAGAAATAGATGCAAAGCATGTCCAGAAAAGGCAAAACATAGCAAGGCGAGGCAGAGCAGAGCGAAGCTAAACAAAGGCAAGCACGGCCCTATAAAGCAAAACAAAGCACGGCCAGGGAAGGCAAAGCTGAGCAAAGGAAAGTAGCACCAGGAAAAGCAAAGCAGTGCCAGGAAAGAGAAAGAAGTGAAAATAAATAAATAAATAAATAAATAAATAAAATAAAATTAAAAAAAAACAGCAATAAAAAGCACAACAAAGCGAAAAAGTTCGAGGTAAGGCAAATCAGAGCAGGGTGAAGAGAAGCTAAGCAGAGCAGAGAAGGAAAAGCAAAGCAATGCCAGGAATACAAAGCAAGGCAAAGCAAAGCAAAGCAAAGCATGGCCAGGCAAGGCAAAGCAGAACAAAAGAAAGTAGCAAAAGGAAAAGCAAAGCAGTGCCAGGAATACAAAGTAAAGCAAAACAAAGGTAAGCATGGCCTGAAAATGGAAGTGAGAGCAGGAGCAGGTGAGGCAAAAGAGAGCAAAGCAAAGGTAAAAAAAGGCGAGCATGGCCCAGTAAAGCAAAACAAAGCACGGCCAAGGAAGGCAAAGCTGAGCAAAGGAAAGTAGCACCAGGAAAAGCAAAGCATAACCAGGGAAGACAAAGCAAACAAAGGAAAGCAAGGCAGTTTGAGGCGAGGCAAAGCACAGCAGGGGTAGGAAAAGCAAAGCAGTGCCAGGTCTATAAAGCAAAGCTAAACCAAGGAAAGCATGGCCAGGGAAGGGAAGGCTGAGAAAGTCAACGCAGAGCAAAGGAACGTAGCACAAGGAAAAGCAAAGCATTTTAAGGAAAGCAAAAGCAAAACAACGTGAGGCAAAGCTGGGGCAAGAACAGCAGAGGAAAGGAGGTATGGAAAAGCAAAACTGTGCCAGCAAGAGCAAAGCAAAGTGGAGCAAGGCAAAACAAAGAGAAGCAAAGCAAACGTAGCGAGCTGGTGGCCAGCCCTCCTTTGAGTTCCAAGTGTCTGTGGGGGGGAGACCGGAGGGCCTCCATTTTGTGTACAGGTGGCAGCCAGACTTGGACAGTGGCTGGACCCTGATCGCCCCCTCCTCAGCCTTCTTCACAGCTCCTAGTCCACTGTGACAGCTGGCAAGAACCATGTCTAGCTTTAGCTGGTTTTATATCTATATACATTTTGTTGTTGTTTGTTGTGGATTTCTTCCAGCGTAGTTGTGGGAATCATGTAGTTACTTATTCTCGTTGAAATTGTCACTGAACACTATCACCACACGAGCAGCAGTTAGGGGTCCCCTGGCAGCTCGCCGCATGGCTGGGGACAAAGAATGGACCATGTCGGGCGGCCAGGCCTCCTGCACCCAGCCTCCAGTTCCGAGGGGACAGTGGCTGGGCTGCGGGGAGGCCAAGTTCTGTGTCTGATGGTTTATGCGTTCAGAAATTTACCATTCGACTCAGCAGCAAAATCAGTGAGACAGTCTCCAAAGGAAGCCTAGCACGGCACAGGAGAGCAGAGCAATGCGGATGAAAGCTGAGCGAGACAAAGCAAAGCCCTGCTAGGGAAAAGACCTAGCGGCCTAAGGAAAAGCAATGACAAGCACCGCCTGGAAAAGCAAAGCACGGCCAGAGAAAACACAAGAAAAAGATATAAAAGGAAAACATAAAGCATGGATTGAACATCAAATAAATAAAAAATAATAATAATAAAAAAAAAAATGCAAAGCATGACCAGAAAAGGCATACCATAGCAGAACAAAATAGAGGAAAGCAAAGGCAAACAAAGGAAAGCATGATCCTATCAGGCAAATAAAAAGCAAGGCCAGGGAAGGCAAAGCTGAGCAAAGGAAAGCAGCAAAAGGAAAAGCAAAGCATAACGAGGGAAGACAAAGCAAACAAAGGAAAGCAAGGCAGTTTGAGGCAAGGCAAAGCACAGCACGGGTAGGAAAAGCAAAGCAGTGCCAGGTCTATAAAGCAAAGCTAAACCAAGGAAAGCATGGCCTGATAAAGCAAAGGAAAGCATGGCCAGGGAAGGCAAAGCAGAGCAAGGAAAAGCAAAGCAAAGGAAAGTAGCACAAGGAAATGCAAAGTATTTCCAGGAGAGAAAGAGCAAAACACTCTGAGGCAAAGCCGGGGCAAGAACAGTAGAGGAAAGGAGGTAGGGAAAAGCAAAACTGTGCCAGCAAGAGCAAAGCAAAGCAGACCAAGGCAAAACAAAGAGAAGCAAAGCAAACGTAGCGAGCTGGCGGCCAGCCCTCCTTTGGGTTCCAAGTGCCTGTTGGGGGGAGACCGGAGGGCCTCCATTTTGTGTACAGGTGGCAGCCAGACTTGGACAGTGGCTGGACCCTGATCGCCCCCTCCTCAGCCTTCTTCACAGCTCCTAGTCCACTGTGACAGCCGGCAAGAACCATGTCTTGCTTTAGCTGGTTTTATATATCTATATACATTTTGTTGTTGTTTGTTGTGGATTTCTTCCAGCGTAGTTGTGGGAATCATGTAGTTACTTATTCTCGTTGAAATTGTCACTGAACACTATCACCACACGAGCAGCAGTTAGGGGTCCCCTGGCAGCTCGCCGCATGGCTGGGGACAAAGTATGGACCATGTCGGGCGGCCAGGCCTAGTGCCCCCACGCGCTGGGTCCGAGGGGACAGTGGCTGGGCTGCGGGGAGGCCAAGTTCTGTGTCTGACGGTTTATGCGTTCAGAAATTTACCAACCGACTCAGCAGCAAAATCAGTGAGACAGTCTCCAAAGGAAGCCTAGCACGGCACAGGAGAGCAGAGCAATGCGGATGAAAGCTGAGCGAGACAAAGCAAAGCCCTGCTAGGGAAAAGACCTAGCGGCATAAGGAAAAGCAATGACAAGCAAGGCCTGGAAAAGCAAAGCACGGCCAGAGAAAACACAAGAAAAAGATATAAAAGGAAAACATAAAGCATGGAATGAACATCAAATAAATAAAAAAAATAATAAGAATAAAAAAATGCAAAGCATGACCAGGAAAGGCATAGCATAGCAGAACAAAGTAGAGGAAAGCAAAGGTAAACAAAGGAAAGCATGGCCCCGTAAAGCAAAAAAAAAAGCAAGGCCAGGGAGGGCAAAGCTGAGCAAAGGAAAGTAACACCAGGTAAAGCAAAGCATAACGAGGGAAGACAAAGCAAGCAAAGGACAGCAAAGCAGTCTGAGGCAAGGCAAAGCACAGCATGGTTTGGAAAAGCAATGCAGTGCCAGGTCTGTAAACCAAAGGTAAACCAAGGAAAGCATGGCCAGGGAAGGGAAAGCTGAGCAAGTCAAAGCAGAGCAAGGGAACGTAGCACAAGGAAAAGCAAAGCATTTTCAGGAAAGCAAAAGCAAAGCAGTCTGAGGCAAAGCTGGGGCAAGAACAGCAGAGGAAAGGAGGTATGGGAAAGCAAAACTGTGCCACAAAGAGCAAAGCAAAGCGGAGTAAGGCAAAACAGAGAGAAGCAAAGCAAACGTAAGGAGCTTGCGGCTAGCCCAGTAAAACCAGTGGGACAGTCTCTAAAAGAAACCTAGCACAGCACAGGAGAGCAGAGCAATGCGGATAAAAGCTGAGCAAGACAGAGTAAAACCCTGCTAAGAAAAAGACCTAGCGGCATAAGGAAAAGCAGTGACAACCAGGGCCTGGAAAAGGAAAGCATGGCCTGTAAAAACACATCAGATAGGTCCAAAAGAAAAACAAAAGAATGTAATGAACATTTAAATTAAAAAAAAAAAAAAAAAGGAAAAATAATGAGAATAAAAAAAAAATAGATGCAAAGCATGTCCAGAAAAGGCAAAACATAGCAAGGCAAAGCAGAGCAGAGCGAAGCTAAACAAAGGCAAGCATGGCCCCATAAAGCAAAACAAAGCATGGCCAGGGAAGGCAAAGCTGAGCAAAGGAAAGTAGCACCAGGAAAAGCAAAGCATAACGAGGGAAGACAAAGCAAGCAAAGGACAGCAAAGCAGTTTGAGGCAAGGCAAAGCACAGCACGGGTAGGAAAAGCAATGCAGTGCCAGGTCTGTAAACCAAAGGTAAACCAAGGAAAGCATGGCCTGATAAAGCAAAACAAAGCAAGGCCAGGGAAGGCAAAGCACAGGAAGGCAAAGCAGAGCAAAGGAAAGTAGTACCAGGAAATGCAAAGCAGTGCTGGGAAAGAGAAAGAAAAAAAAATATTAATGAAAAAAAAAATAAAAACAAACAAAGAAACAAAAAATAAATAAAACCACAACAAAGCGAAAAAGTTCAAGGTAAGGCAAATCAGAGCAGGGTGAAGAGAAGCTAAGCAGAGCAGAGAAGGAAAAGCAAAGCAATGCCAGGAATACAAAGCAAGGCAAAGCAAAGCAAAGCAAAGAAAAGCAAAGCATGGCCAGGCAAGGCAAAGCAGAACAAAAGAAAGTAGCAAAAGGAAAAGCAAAGCAGTGCCAGGAATACAAAGTAAAGCAAAACAAAGGTAAGCATGGCCGGAAAATGGAAGTGAGAGCAGGAGCAGGTGAGGCAAAAGAGAGCAAGGCAAAGGTAAAAAAAGGCAAGCGTGGCCCCGTAAAGCAAAACAAAGCACAGCCAGGGAAGGCAAAGCTGAGCAAAGGAAAGTAGCACCAGGAAAAGGAAAACATAACTAGGAAAGATAAAGCAAACAAAGGAAAGCAAGGCAGTTTGAGGAGAGGCAAGGCAAAGCACAGCACGGGTAGGAAAAGCAAAGCAGTGCCAGGTCTATAAAGCAAAGCTAAACCGAGGAAAGCATGGCCAGGGAAGAGAAAGCAGAGCAAGTCAAAGCAGAGCAAAGGAACGTAGCACAAGGAAAAGCAAAGCATTGCCAGGAAAGAAACAGCAAAGGAACTTCTTCTTCAAAACTGTACTGGGTCTGGCTGGAATGTTAACTTTCCCGGCAGCAGCCCATTCAGTGCCGTACTCTGTACTTGTAGCTGGAACAGCAGTGTTATCACACCAGTGTTGTGTCTACTGCTGAGCAGCAGTGGCACAGCATTGGGCCTTTCTCTAACCCTCCTAGGGGGTGGGCAAAAAAGTGAGGAGAGAAACATCACTAGGGCAGCTGACCTAAACCAATCAAAGGGATATTCCATACCATGTGGTGTCCCACTCAGCAATAAAAGGTGGAAACAGGAAGAAGAGGGGAGGGGTGGGCTCTCGTTGAGAAGACGTCGGTCCTCCTCTCGAACACCGGCTGCGTGCGTTGAGGCCTTGCTTCAAGGACGTGGTCAATCATGGCTCATTTGTGGGAAGTAGAGAGTAATTTCTTTCCTCTGCACTTCCATATAGCTTTCATTTATTTTGTTTGTTTGTTTTCCTCCCTTTTTCCCCTTTCCCTTTTATTTCCCCTTAGTTAAATTGTTTAGTTCATGGTAGTCTTTATTTAATTATTATAATTATTTCCCTTTAATGAAATTATCCTAATCTCAACCCGTGAATTGTTCTTTGCTTTACTTCTCCCCCTCCTCATCTAAAGGAGGGGGAGTGAGAGAGCGGTTGTGGGGTTTAGCTGCCCAGCACGGTAAAACCAACACAAAAACCCACTATCAATTCCCATTTAACTTAACGACCAAGGAGAACCCAGCAAAAACCAATGGAGATTCCCAAAAAAGTCAAAAACTCCCCAAACAAGAATGGGATAACCTCTAAAAACGAAAGAAAACACCAAAAAACATAGATCCACCCCAAAACCACCCTAAACCTACCTGATGTTCTCCAAAACCCACAATTTACACTTTTCCACCATGATGACCACGGAAAACCCAACAAAACCCAACGGAGACCCCAAAACACGTCAAAAACACCCCAAACAAGAACGGGATCACCCCCAAAACTGGAAGAAAATTCCCAAAAAACACGGATCCAATCCCAAAACAACCCTAAACCTACATGATGTTCTCCAAATCCCAAAGTCCACTCTCAACCACCATAAAACCCATTAGGAACTGAACAAAACGCAACGGAGACCCCAAAACACCTCAAAAACACCCCAAAAGTGAACCGGATCAGAAGAAAATACATGATTTAAAGCCCAAAAAAACCTTACACCTACCTGATGTTCTCCTAAATGTACAATCCACTCCCAACTACGATAAAACCCATTAGGAACTCAACTAAGCGCAACGCAAACCCCAAAACACGTCAAAAACACCTCAAAAAAGAATTGGATCAGAAGACAAAAACCCAAAACCGATGAATTTCCCCCCAAAACCACCCTAAACTCACCTGACCTTCTTCAAAACCCACAAGCCACTCCCATTTACCTTAACGACTAACGAGAACCAAACGAAAACTAACGGAGACCCCAAAACAAGTCAAACAAAAACCAAACAAGAACGGGATAACCCCTAAAAGCGAAAGAAAACCCCAAAAAGCATAGATCAACACCAAAACCACCCTAAACCTACCTGATGTTCTCCAAAACCCACGATTTACACTTTTTCACCATGATGACCAACAAGAACCCAACAAAACCCAACGGAGATAACAAAACATGTCAAAAACACCCCAAAAAAGAACAGGACCACCCCAAAAACAGAAGAAAACCCTACAAAAACAGAAGAATTACCCCAACACCATAGATTCACGACCAAAAAAAACTTAAACTCACCTGATGTTCTCCAAAACCCACAATTTACACTTTTTCACCATGATGACCAACGAGAACCCAACAAAACCCAACGGAGACCCCAAAACACGGTAAAAACACCCCCAAAAAAAAACAGGATCACCCCAAAAACAGAAGAAAATCCAAATACCATGAATCCACCCCAAAAGTCCCCCTAAACCTACCTGAAGTTCTCCAAAACCCACAATTTACACTTTTCCACCATGATGACCACGGAAAACCCAACAAAACCCAACGGAGACCCCAAAACACGTCAAAAACACCCCAAACAAGAATGGGATCACCCCCAAAACTGGAAGAAAATTCCCAAAAAACACGGATCCAATCCCAAAACAACCCTAAACCTACCTGATGTTCTCCAAATCCCAAAGTCCACTCCCAACCACCATAAAACCCATTAGGAACTGAACAAAACGCAACGGAAACCACAAAACACCTCAAAAACACCCCAAAAGCGAACCGGATCAGAAGAAAATACATGATTTAACCCCAAAAAAAAACCTTAAACCTACCTGATGTTCTCCTAAATGTACAATCCACTCCCAACCACCATAAAACCCATTAGGAACTGAACAAAACGCAACGGAAACCCCAAAACACGTCAAAAACACCTCAAAAAAGAATTGGATCAGAAGAAAAAACACAAAAAACTATGAATTTCCACCCAAAACCACCCTAAACTCACCTAATCTTCTTCAAAACCCACTATCAATTCCCATTTAACTTAACGACCAACGAGAACCCAACAAAAACCAATGGAGATTCCCAAAAAAGTCAAAAACTCCCCAAACAAGAACGGGATAACCTCTAAAAACGAAAGAAAACACCAAAAAACATAGATCCACCCCAAAACCACCCTAAACCTACCTCATGTTCTCCAGAACCCACAATTTACCCTTTTCCGACATGGTGACCACGGAAAACACAACGAAACAAAACAGAGACCCCAAAACACGTCAAAAACACCCCAAAAAAGAACTGGATCAGAAGACAAAAACCCAAAAACGATGAATTTCCCCCCAAAACCACCCTAAACTCACCTGACCTTCTTCAAAACCCACAAGCCACTCCCATTTACCTTAACGACTAACGAGAACCAAACGAAAACTAACGGAGACCCCAAAACAAGTCAAACAAAAACCAAACAAGAACGGGATAACCCCTAAAAGCGAAAGAAAACCCCAAAAAGCATAGATCAACACCAAAACCACCCTAAACCTACCTGATGTTCTCCAAAACCCACGATTTACACTTTTTCACCATGATGACCAACAAGAACCCAACAAAACCCAACGGAGATAACAAAACATGTCAAAAACACCCCAAAAAAGAACGGGACCACCCCAAAAACAGAAGAAAACCCTACAAAAACAGAAGAATTACCCCAACACCATAGATTCACGACCAAAACTCACCTGACGTTCTCCAAAACCCACAATTTACACTTTTTCACCATGATGACCAACGAGAACCCAACAAAACCCAACGGAGACCCCAAAACACGTCAAAAACACCCCAAACAAGAATGGGATCACCCCCAAAACTGGAAGAAAATTCCCAAAAAACACGGATCCAATCCCAAAACAACCCTAAACCTACCTGATGTTCTCCAAATCCCAAAGTCCACTCCCAACCACCATAAAACCCATTAGGAACTGAACAAAACGCAACGGAAACCACAAAACACCTCAAAAACACCCCAAAAGCGAACCGGATCAGAAGAAAATACATGATTTAACCCCCCAAAAAAACCTTAAACCTACCTGATGTTCTCCTAAATGTACAATCCACTCCCAACCACCATAAAACCCATTAGGAACTGAACAAAACGCAATGGAAAGCCCAAAACACGTCAAAAACACCTCAAAAAAGAATTGGATCAGAAGAAAAAACACAAAAAACTATGAATTTCCACCCAAAACCACCCTAAACTCACCTAATCTTCTTCAAAACCCACTATCAATTCCCATTTACCTTAACGACCAACGAAAACCCAACAAAAAACCAACAGAGATTCCCAAAAAAGTCAAAAACTCCCCAAACAAGAACGGGATAACCTCTAAAAACGAAAGAAAACACCAAAAAACATAGATCCACCCCAAAACCACCCTAAACCTACCTGATGTTCTCCAAAACCCACAATTTACACTTTTCCACCATGATGACCACGGAAAACCCAACAAAAACCAACAGAGACCCCAAAACACGTCAAAATCACCCCAAACAAGAACGGGATCACCAACAAAACTGGGAGAAAATCACCCAAAACCAGAGGTCCACCCCAAAACCACCCTAAACCTACCTCATGTTCTCCAGAACCCACAATTTACCCTTTTCCGACATGGTGACCACGGAAAACACAACGAAACAAAACAGAGACCCCAAAACACGTCAAAAACACCCCAAAAAAGAACTGGATCAGAAGACAAAAACCCAAAAACGATGAATTTCCCCCCAAAACCACCCTAAACTCACCTGACCTTCTTCAAAACCCACAAGCCACTCCCATTTACCTTAACGACTAACGAGAACCAAACGAAAACTAACGGAGACCCCAAAACAAGCCAAAAAAAAACAAAAACAAGAACGGGATAACCCCTAAAAGTGAAAGAAAACCCCAAAAAACATAGATAAACACCAAAACCACCCTAAACCTCCCTGATGTTCTCCAAAACCCAAGATTTACACTTTTTCACCATGATGACCAACAAGAACCCAACAAAACCCAACGGAGATAACAAAACATATCAAAAACACCCCAAAAAAGAACGGGACCACCCCAAAAACAGAAGAAAACCCTACAAAAACAGAAGAATTACCCCAACACCATAGATTCACGACCAAAAAAAATTAAACTCACCTGATGTTCTCCAAAACCCACAATTTACACTTTTTCACCATGATGACCAACAAGAACCCAACAAAACCCAACGGAGACCCCAAAACACGTCAAAAACACCCCAAAAAAGAACGAGATCACACCCAAAACTGGAAGAAAATCCAAATACCATGAATCCACCCCAAAAGTCCCCCTAAACCTACCTGATGTTCTCCAAAACCCACAATTTACACTTTTCCACCATGATGACCACGGAAAACCCAACAAAACCCAACGGAGACCACAAAACATGTCAAAAACAACCCTAACAAAAACGGGATCACCCCCAAAACTGGGAGAAAATCACCCAAAACCATAGGTCCACCCCAAAACCACCCTAAACCTACCTGATGTTCTCCAGAACCCACAATTTACTTTTTTTCACAACAATGACCACAGAAAACCCAACGAAACCCATCGGAGACCCCAAAACACATCAGAAACATTCCAAAAAAGAACGGGGTCAGAAAAAAAACAACAAAAAAAACTATGAATTTCCCCCAAAATCCAGCCTAAACTCACCTGATCTTCTCCAAAACCCACAATCCACTCCCATTTACCTTAACGACCAACGAGAACCCAACAAAATCCAACGGAGATCCCAAAACACGTCAAAAACACCCCAAACAAGAATGGGACCTCCCCCAAAACTGGAAGAAAATCCCCCAAAACCATAGATCCACCCCAAAACCATCCTAAACCTACCTGCTGTTCTCCAAGTCCCAAAGTCCACTCCCAACCACCATAAAACCGATTAGGAACTCAACGAAACACAATGGAAACCCCAAAACACCTCAAAAACACACCAAAAGCGAACAGGATCAGAAGAAAAAACATGATATAACCCCCCAAAAAACCCTTAAACCTACCTGATGTTCTCCTAAATGTACAATCCACTCCCAACCATTAGGAAACCCAATGGAAACCCAACAAAACCCAACGGAGACCCCAAAACACGTCAAAAACACCCCAAAAAAAGAACAGAATCAACCCCAAAAACAAAAGAAAACACCAAAAACCATAGATCCACCCCAAAACCACCCTAAACCTACCTGATGTTCTCCAAAACCCACAATTTACCCTTTTCCACACTGATGACCACGGAAAACCCAAAGAAAGCCATCGGACACCCCAAAACACGTCAAAAACACCCCAGAAAACAACTGGATCAGAAGTAAAAAACCCCAAAACTTTGAACTTTTCTACAAAACCACCCTAAACTGACCTGATCTTCTCCAAAACCCACAATCCACTCCCATTTACCTTAACGACCAACGACAACCCAACGAAACCCAACGAAGACCCCTAAACACGTCAAAAATACCCCAAAAAAGAACTGGATAAGAAGAAAAAAAAATCAAAACAAACAAACAAAAAAACAAAAACACAAAAACTATGAATTTCCCCACAAAACCACCCTAAACTCACCTGGTCTTCTCCAAATCCCACATTTCTCTCCCATTCACCATGATGACCTACAAGAATCCAACAAAACCCAACGGAGACCCCAAAACACGTCAAAACCACCACAAAAAAGAACGGGATCACCCCCCCAAAAAAACCATAAGAAAGTCCCCAAATACCATAGATCCACCCCAAAACCACCCTAAACATACCTGATGTTCTCCAAATCCCAAAGTCCACTCCCGACCACCATAAAACCCATTAGGAATTCAACAAAACGCAACGGAAACAACAAAACACATCAAAACCACCCCAAACAAGAACAGGATCACACCAAAAAAAACAGAAGAAAAACCCAAAAAACATAGATCCACCCCAAAACCACCGTAAACTCACCTGATCTTCTCCAAACCCCACAATTTAACCTTTTTCACCATAATGACCAATGAAAACGTACAAAACACAACGGAGACCAACAAACCGTCAAAAACACCCCAAACAAGCATGGGATCACTCCCCAAACTGGAAGAAAATCCCCCAAAACCATAGATCTACCCCAAAACCACCCTAAACATACCTGAGGTTCTCCAAAACCCACAATTTACACTTTTCCACTCTGATGACCATGGAAAACCCAACGAAACCAAACGGAGACCCCAATACATGTCAAAATCAGCCCAAACAGGAACGGGATCATCCCCAAAAATGGAAGAAAATACCCCAAAAGCATAGATCCACCCCAAAAACACCCTACACCTACCTGATGTTCTCCAAAACCCACAATTTACCATTTTCCACCATGATGACAACGGAAAACCCAACGAAATCCAACGGAGACCCCCAAACACTTCAAAAATACCCCAAAAAAGAACTGGATCAGAAGGAAAAAAAAAAAAACAAAAAAAAACAAAAAAAAAAAAAAAACATGAATTTCCCCACAAAACCACCCTAAACTCACCTGATCGTCTCCAAATCCCACATTTCACTCCCATTCACGATGATGACCAACAAGATCCCAACAAAACCCTACGGAGACCACAAAACACGTCAAAACCACCACAAAGAAGAACAGGATCACCCCAGAAAACACAAGAAAACCCCAAAAGCCATAGATCGACCCCAAAAGTCCCCCTTAACCTACCTGATGTTCTCTAAAACCCACAATTTACCCTTTTCCACCATGACAACCAATAAGAGTCCAACCAAAACCCAACAGAGACCCCAAAACACGTCATAAACACACCAAACAAGAACAGGATCACCCCCAAAAAAACAGAAGAAAAACCCAAATATCATGAATCCACCTGAAAAGTCTTGCTAAACCTACCTGAAGTTCTCCAAACCCCGCAATTTACCCTTTTCCACCATGACGACCACGGAAAACCCGACGAAACCCAACGGAGACCCCAAAACAAGTCAAAAAGACCCCAAACAAGAACAGGATCTCCCCAAAAAAACAGAAGAAAACCCCAAAAACCATAGATCCACCCCAAAACCACCCTAAACCTACCTGATGTTCTCCAAAACCCGCAGTTTACTCTTTTCCACCACGATGACAACTGAAAACCCAACAAAACACTTCAAAAAAGAACGAAACCACCCCTAAAACAGAAGAAAACAATAAAAAAAAAAAGAAGAAATCCCCCAAAACCAAAGATTCACCCCCCAAAAGTCGTTAAACTCACCTGATGTTCTCCAAAACCCACAATTTACCCTTTTCCACCATGATGACTGAGAACCCAACAAAACCAAACGGACACCCCAAAACACCTCAAAAACTTCCCAGAAAAGAACGGGACCACCCCAACAAAGAGAAGAAAATACCAAAAACGATGAATCTGCCCCCAAACTCCCACTAAACCTACCGGATGTTCTCCAAATCCCAAAGTCCACTCCCAAACACCATAAAACCCATTAGGAACCCAACAAAACCCAACGGAGACCCCAAAACACCTCAAAAACACCCCAGAAAAAAACTGGATCAAAAGAAAACAAAACAAACAAACAAAAAAAACTATGAATTTTCCCCCCAAACCACCCTAAACTCACCTGATCTTCTCCAAAACCCACAATCCACTCCCATTTACCTTAACGACCAACGAGAACCCAGCGAAACCCAACGGAGACCACAAAACATGTCAAAAACACCCCAAAAAAGAACACGATCACCCCCAAAACTGGAACAAAACCCCAAAATCCATAGATCCACCACAAAAGTCCCCCTAAACCTACCTGAGTTTGCCATGGCACCCCATGTCTGCCATGGCAAGAGAAACCTTGGTTACCATGGCAACAAAATGTGATGGTTGCCATGGCAACTCAACCCCATGGTTACCATGGCAACACAACCCCATGGTTGCCATGGCAACAGAACCCCATGGTTTCCATGGCAACCCAACCCCATGGTTACCATGGCAACACAACCCCATGGTTGCCATGGCAACTCGACCCCGTAGTTACCATGGGAACAAAACGCCATGTTTGCCATGGCAACACAACCCCATGGTTGCCATGGAAACACAACCCCATGGTTACCATGGCAACACAACCCCATGGTTACCATGGCAGCAGAAAACCATGGTTGCCACGGCAACACAAGTCCACGTTGTTTTAGGGACCATTACAGTGTTGCCGTGGCAACCATAGCGTTGTGCTGCCATGGTAACCATCGGGTTGTGTTGCCCACCATCCCAGAGACTTCTTCCATATTTGGCGAATCCTGGTGGCTTCCCACTACCAAGCTGATACAAATCCTCATGGATAAGGTGGTTGTGCTTTTGCAGCTAGGTTTTTTTGAAAACAACCTAGAGCATATTACTGAGCCACCGGATGGGTCTCTGATGGGCCAGGATGGAAATAACTAAACTAAGGCAGGATTTGGGAAGGCATAAAGACCCGTGACATTTCTCAACCAACCTTTGATCCCCTTTTATATCTGTGTTCTGCTGCAGAGCCAGTACTGGTTGATGCTGGAGTGTCGAATCCTTCTAGTTTGATTTTTCAAAATTCAGGAGCCCCGCAATTGTTTTTAATGATGCTCTGTGGCATACACCTTTACACGAAGGGAAAGTGCCATAGGCAGCATCACACAACCTGGGTTGTCTAGTACCTGTACAGTGCTTTGTACATAAACAGAAGAGTTGGCAGGGATTTTTGTATCGTTCTTTTCTATTTCTTTTCTACAGTTTTTCAAAGACTGTATGCAAACTGTGTTTACAAACTGATTTTGCTGTCAGTATTGCAGATTATCGCATGCCCATTTTGCTGTTTTCTATCGTCTTGTGAGTCCTTGTGTGTTACGTGTTGTCCTTCCTTCTTAAAAAGAATTCATACTCTTCCATCCAACATATCCTGTGGCCTTCTTAAATATATCCCATTTCCCATGGTCCAGTGTGAGCTGTAGCTTGTAGAATGCATGAGAAAACACCGCACATATATTAATATAAATATGATATGCTCAATACTGATGTAGTTATTAATATAGGTTTTAGGGGGTTGCACTTGTTCTCTGGAAACTACAGTTTAGACTGAACTAAATTGCCTAGTATCTGTAATTTACAGACACTCATATTTTCATATAATATTTTCTATATGACCATATAAGATAGGGGCATAGGCCTTTAAAGGTGATCTGTACCTTAGAACAAAACCAGTTTTCTCATAGCATTTAGGATCAATGAAATGTTTCTGTGTTACGTTTAGTGATGAATTATAAACAAAGCACAAAATGCAAGAAGCAAATAGGAATTTCAAGATGTCCTTAAATGCCGCAGTTCATTATAGAACAATGTTATAATAACCTGAACAATCTTCTAGATTGACTGTCTTGGGCAATTGCCCCTCATTTTTGTCATTTTTCCTGGTATTCCCTTTGCCAAATCTTGCAGTTCTTTCTATCAACCTGATCATGTGTAATTGACTCACTCAGACTTCTGATGAAAGAAAATTGGAGGTCTGGGTAGGCAAAAGATAGGTTGTCAGTTACCTAGTCCATCTTGCTATAATGTAATGTAGCCTGCAGAAAGACTTCACTACCCACTGCAATTGGGTAGCATCTGTACAAATACCTCCTGCATTCTTATGTATTTTAAAGAGATCAAACACTATTTTTTTGACCAGGACAAGTAAAGGTTGCTTCTCTTTTATGGTCGACTCTTCCCATTAGACAAATACCTGTTGGCATTAAGGCCTTGGCTACAATAATTTTATTTCGTGAACAAAGTACTGTTTGGAGAGGAATAAACATGATTTAATATAAATATTAATAACACTTACATCACAGAAGGTTTCCCTTATGGTCAACAAGTTCCCTGATCGTGATTAAAAACGAAGAAAATATTGAACAGCAAATATTGCTATCCCAGTGTGACTGATGACTGGGCATCTCTTCATCTAGTCAGAAACCTGTGGGGTGTGTTATTGTGCTGAGGTTTTGGAGACAGTAGGATGCTCAAAACCCTAACTCTAAACATTAGGATGCTCAAAACACAAACCAAAACCCTAAACTTTAGGACGCTCTAAACACAAACTGAAAACATTAAGACACACAAAACTCTGACCCAAAAATTAAGATGCTTAAAACCCAAAGCCCTAACCCAAAACATTAGGACGCTCAACACCATAACCCAAAACCTAAGATGCTTAAAACCCAAAGCCAACCCAAAGCAGTAGGATGTGCAAAGCCCTAATCCAAAACAGTAGGACGCTCAAAACCCAAACCCTGGAGAACCTCACCTAACCTGAAAAAAAAAAAAAAAAAAAAAAAAAAAAGATCATAAAACACTAACCCTAAGTAACTGACCAAAAATAAAACCCTAGGACCCTAACACTAAAAAACCTATCAACACTACAACCCAAAAAATTCTAAAACCCTAACACAATAACCATGAAACCCAGTTATACACCAGTTACCTCCCTTAAGGGATATAGAGAACCTCTCTCAGATATGGCAGTCCTACTTCTCCTGCATGCAGCCGGAGGTCGGTCTCATTCTGGTGCTGATGGTGGTGGAAGCAGGGGCAACGGTGGTACTGCTAGAGATACCACAGCCACCGGAGGTGGATTGGTAGGATATGGAGATGGTAGGTTATGCAACAGCTCCCGTTTATTTTCTTTTTCTTTTTCCTGTTCTTCTTCAAATTTCTTATCTGCTTTTAGTGTAAATATTGAGGCTGGAAAAGGACATGAAGTCCTCCTGATCCACAATCCTGCATAATCACTTTCTTCCCAGCAAAAAGGTTCTTTCGAATTAACATGTGTATTTTACTCGATTGGATGTAAAAAAATAACTGCAGTGACAACCGCACCCCAAAAATAACAGCTACCTCTGCTCATCACACACCACTCACTCCAGAGGCACCTCGGGTCATGATGTCATGGACTACACACTGCCTTTCAGCCTGAACAAAGGAAAACACAGTCACAAGATAATCATTCAGCTGCCAGCATTAGCACCCATCCCTCAACAACACAAAGGAACCCCATTTACAATATTATCATTTCAAAACAGCAGCCCCATTGCCTCAGCACCTGGAAAGGGGATCAGGCCAGTCACCGAGTTGCCTACCGAGTGCTGGACAGTTCCAGAAGGAGCTCTTCCCTGTGACAGGTTCCTCCAAAGCTGTACACTCTACTGGGGACAGGAAAGAAATAAAAATAAGAATTTCAAAACCCCATATCTGTAAGCTTTCAAGATTCAAAAGACCTCCTCAAGCACACCGTTCAAGCGCTATGTGAGCAGCTGCTCGCAACAAGATATAGTCTCCCACCTCCACATTTGCCAAACACCACAGAGATGACTGTGCCAGCTGCCCTTCAGTACGTGCCCAGAGGCAGACCGGATGTCTTTGCCAAAACAGTCCGGACAATGTATTAGTATACCCATGGACATTAGCTACCATCACTAACTGCCAGGCAGGACAGTTCTAGACCAAACACATACACACAGGCACACCACAAACACTACAAACAAAACACACAACACAAGGCACAAGAAAAAGCGACCCCCAGAGGGAAGCCCTGTGGCAACAGCAAGTCAGAACAGGTGCTCTGCAGCAGACCCAAGGAGAGACTCAAATGTCACGACATGTGACTGGAAGCAACTGCCAGAACTGGGAAGATGGGTGCATAAGAAACCTGCCTTCAAGACAAGAGACCAGAAGGATGGGGAGTAAAAACTCCATAGGAAGACGCTTAGGAAATCAATTCCCAAGCAAGAGCTCCTGATGCAGCCCAGTTGACTTCTTCAAGAGTGAGGATGGAAACAGATGTGATCTCAAACTGAACACGATGCACAAGACCTGAAACAGATCTGTACTTCAAGCAGTGACTGCAAGACAAGAAGTGCTCAGATCAGAGTCATGATGACAAAACAAGCATTGAGGCCCTTCAGCACCGCTATCAAGTCGCATGTCTAGTCAGTCCAGTGTAAAAAGCTAGGAGGATATCAAGACCTGAGAAGCACAGAACAGACATTGCAGAAGCAACACTACAGGACAGATGAACAGAAGGAAACTGTCATGCCTGGCACACGCACTCAAGCTACAAAATAATCCCGCTGCTTCTATTAGGCTGGTGACCCAGCCACAAGCAGCCTGAACATGACCCAGCCTGAACCACCCTCACCATGGCACCAAGTATATTCAGCCAGCTGGCTCCACGCTGCTCTGACTCCCAGCTCCCATTAGCCACCCCAGATATGCAAATACCAGGTGCCCCCCAACTTAGCTCTCATGTTGCTGGATGGTAAAGTCCCTCCTCCTCAAGAAACTGTCGTGGGTTTACGTGGCAAGGTTTTGGTAGCAGGGAGCCATAGGGGTGGTTTCTGTGAGAAAGATCTAGAAGCTGCCCCATGTTTGGGAAGGGCCCCATTGTTTTCCAGATCCGAGCCAATAAGCGATGTTGTTTTGCGCCTCTGTGAGAGCATATTTAAGACAGGGAAAAAACGCTGCGCCACACAGCAGCCGGGAGAGTCAAGGGAGTGGGAGAACAGCCTTGCACCAAGGTCAGTGTAGAAGGAGGGGGAGAGGTGCTCCAGGCGCCGGAGCAGAAGTCCCCTGCGGCCTGTGGTGAGGACCATGGTGAAGCAGGATGTCCCCCTGCAGCCCATGGAGTACCACGGTGGAGCAGGGTTCCACGCTGCAGCCCGTGGAGGAGACCACGGTGGAGCAGGTGGCCCTGCACCGACGGAGGCTGCCGCCTGTGGAAGACCCCTGCCGGAGCAGATTCCGGGCCGGACCTGTAGCCCGTGGAGAGGAGACCACGCAGGAGCAGGTGATCTGGCAGGAGCTGCTGCCCGTAGGGGAGCCAGGTTGGAGCAGTTTTCTCCTGAGGGATGGACCCCGTGGTACGGACCCATATCTGGAGCAGTTCTGGAAGAGCTGCTGCCTGTGGGAAGCCCACGCCGGATCAGTTCATCAAGGACTGCATCCCGTGGGTGGGACCCCACAGCACAGGGGACGAGAGTGACCGAGAAGGAGCGGCAGAGAAGAAGTGCTGTAGACTGACCATAACCCCCATTCCCCGTTCCCCTGCGCCGCTCGGGGGGAGGAGGTGGATAAGGGTGGATGGGGGGGGAAGGTGCTTTTGGTTTTTTTTTTTTCCTTTGTTTTCTCACTTCTCTCGCTTGTTAGTTGTAGGCAATAAATCTTACTATCTCCTTATGCCGAGTCTGTTTTGCCCGTTACAATAATTATTGCGTGATTTTCTCGTCCTTATCTCAATCCTTGAGCCCTTTTCACATATTTTCTCCCCATTCCTCTTTGAGGAGGGGGAGTGAGAGAGCGGCTGTGGTGGAGCTCGGCTGCCCACTCGAGCGGAACCACGACAGAAACGCACAGGCACTGATTGTCATCTTAGTCAAGTGCCAGGCTCATCATCAGCTGCAAAAAGAGTATCAGCATTCACTAGGACGCCGGCAATGACGCCCACCTTCTCCACAATGCTGACTACTTCTGATGCAACATACTATTGTGCTCACGTGTACCTCTCCAAATCCAAACTCCAACAGTGCAGCCAGTATCATCCACACCACCTGGGAAAACAAAGGGATTAAATGATCGCTGCGTTCACAAGAAGTCACCCAATGGTATTTTTTTGTTGTTGTTGTTGTTTTCTTTGTGTGTGTGTTTCCTGTGCTCTCAGGCGTCCCGGTGGCAGAGCTTTTGGTGCTAAGCTGGCTGCCAGGAGAAAAGGCTGCCGTGAAATGGCTGCTCCACAATGCCAGGAGCAAGGTCTGCTGGGCTGGGGGTTCGCAGGGGAGCTCGGCCTTGGGCCTGACAACTGCGCCTGGAAGCCAGGGACGGCCTTGGTGTGCAGCTGGACACCTGGGCCTGAGAAAGCAAGGTCTCTTTCCAGACACTTGGCACCATCGTCACCCAGTGGCTGTCTCAGGGGGACGAGAGAAATGCACAGCATCTCTTGCTTTCCTGAAAAATGGACGGATTTGGACCCCAAAGCGAGCTCCTTTCTCTCGGAAGCATCACGTCCTCCTGTCTTTCTTGTATTTGGCTATGACTTTAGGAATCCCTGCAATCCCTGCAGCTGTGTCCCCTGCCAGCTTCTTGTGTGCCCCAAGCATCCTCGCTTGCAAGGCAGTAGAAGATGCAGAAAAGGCCTTGCCTTAGTGGAAGCACTGCCCTGCAGGAGCTCCAACAACCCTCTCAGCAGCACGCTGTAGCCCCCAAATGCCCCCGAAAGGGTACATTTCAGCTACTGGGAAGGAAATGAGCTCGCTCAAGGTGAGCTACCCGCTCAAGGCCCAGGTGTCTGTGAGGCAGTGTTGGCAAGGAGTCCTGTTGTGTGAGTCCGTTCTTTGTGGGTGCTCCGTCCCCACAAGGCTTGCTTTTCAAGGCCCAGGAGCGTCTTGTGGGCACTGGCCTGGGGTCCCAGGCTGAGCCAGCTGCTGGCTGGCAATCAGGGAGGCTCGCTCGGTGTCTTGGCTTGGGTTTGCGTGGCCAGGCTGTGGGAGCAGGGGGCTGCAGGGGTGTCCTCTGTGAGGAGAATGCAGCAGCTGCCCCATGGGAGCTCAGGGCCGCTGCCAGGAGGCTCCTTCCAGGAGGGACCCACCCGCTGCTGCCCAGAACGCAGAGCAAAAGGATGATGTTTGCGCCTGGGGGAGAGCCCATCTAAGAAAGGGAACAAAAGCTGCTGCCCAGCAGCGTCTGGCTCAGGGGGGAGTGAGAAAGCTCTGTGCAGCCCCCAAGGTCCGTGCAGCAGGAGGCAGGAGGTGCTCCAGGCTCACAGCAGCAGTTCCCCTGCGGCCTGTGCAGGGAGAGGCCCCTGGTGGAGCAGGCTGTCCCCCTGCAGCCCATGGGTCCCCCGTGGAGCAGATCTCCACGCTGCAGCACCCCTGTGGCTGGAGGAGCCCCCGGTGGAACAGGTGGATCTGCCCTAGAGGAGGCTGCGACCTGTGGAGGACGCCCAAGAGGAGCAGGGTGTTCAAGGAAAGGTTGGAGCTGGTGCTTAGGAACATGGTTTATTGGGTGACATTGGTAGTACAGTGAGGACTAGACCGGACAAATGTGAAGGTCTCCTCTAACAATTGTGATTCTATGATACCTCCAGCACGTCCTCCTCCACCATTTCCTCCTCATCGTCCACGGCCTTTTTCTTGTCCACTGCCTCCTCCTCGTTCACTGCCTCCTCCTTGTCTACCGCATCCTCCTCGTCCCCCGCCTGCTAATCCTATTTCTCATTTTCCTCCTCCTTCTCCTCCTTCCCTGCCTCTTGCACCTCCAACACCTCCTCCACCTCCACTGCCTCTTCCTCCTTCTCCTTCTCCAGCCCTACTGACTTTTCCTCCTCCACAGCCTCCTCCACCTCGGCAGAAACTTCCTGGCCAACTTCCTCTGCATGTTCCTTGCTAAGGCATGCTGGTAGCAATGATGGTGAGCCCAGAGATGTCAGGAGGAGTTGCCACGAACCAGGTGTG